>NC_074670.1:29596967-29816967 GCF_029448725.1 Salvelinus fontinalis | reverse complement strand
GGCTGCACTCCTTAACACTGGATATCAGCACTGAGAGAGAGAGAGAGAGAGAGAGAGAGAGAGAGAGAGAGAGAGAGAGAGAGAGAGAGAGAGAGAGAGAGATAGAGAGATAGAGAGATAGAGAGAGCAGTTAGTAGCAGCATTTTAGCCTTAACATTCTCCTACACCAAGGTGTAAATTTGGCCATTTGGAACATAAACTTATATTTGACAAGTTAGCCTGCTTGGCTAATCTAAAGAAATATAAGATAATGAAAAATGGTTTGATAATGATTGCAAAAATCTATGGATGTCATTGAGAAATACAGTACGAGTCAAAAGTTTGGACACACCTATTCATTCAAGGGTCTTCTTTTTTTAAACAATTTTCTACTTTTTAGAATGATAATGAAGACATCAAAACTATGAAATAACACATATGGAATCATGCAGTAACCAAAAAAGTGTTAAACAAATCAAAATTTGTTTAATATTTTAGTTTCTTCATAGTAGGCACCCTATTTCTCGATGACAGCTTTGCACAATGTTGGCATTCTCTAATCCAGCGTCATGAGGAATGCTTTTCCAACAGTCTTGAAGGAGTTCCCACATACAGTATGCTGAGAACTTGTTGGCTGCTTTTCCTTCACTCTGCAGTCCAACTCATTCCAAACCATCTCAGTTGGGTTGAGGTTGGGTGATTGTGGAGGCCAGGTCATCTGATGCAGCACTCCATCACCAGATTTCCACCTGTCTATTGTCCATTGCTCGTGTTTCTTGGCCCAAGCAAGTCTCTTCTTATTATTGGTGTCCGTTAGTAGTGGTTTCTTTGCAGTAATTCAACCATGAAGGTCTGATTCAGGCAGTCTCCTTTGAACAGTTGATTTTGAGATGTGTCTGTTACTTGAACTCTGTGAAGCATTTATTTGGGCTGCAATCTGAGGTGCAGTTAACTCTAATGAACTTATCCTCTGCAGGAGAGGTAACTCTGGGTCTTCCTTTCCTGTGGCGGTCCTCATGAGAACCAGTTTCATCATAGTGCTTCATGGTTTTTGCGACTGCACTTGAAGAAACTTTCAAAGTTATTGAAATTGTCCAGATTGACTGACCTTCATGTCTTATAGTAGAGATGGACTGTCATTTCTCTTTGCTTATTTGGACTTGATCATTTACCAAATCTCTCTGTCCTATATCTGTATACCACCCATACCTTGTCACAACACAACTGATTGTCTCAAACGCATTAAAAAGTAAAGAAATTCCATAAATGAACTCTTACCAAGGCACACCTGTTAAGTGAAAAGTATTCCAGGTGACTACCTCATGAAGCTGGTTGAGAGAATGCCAAGACTGTGCAAAGCTGTCATAAAGGCAAAAGGTGGTGTAACGGTCCTGACCAGTTTTATGTTGTTTTTGTATGTGTAATTGGTCAGGGCGTTAGTTTTGGGTGGGCAGTCTATGTTATCTGTTTCTATGTTGGTTTTGGTTGCCTGGTATGGCTCTTAATTAGAGGCAGGTGTTTTGCGTTCTCCTCTAATTAAGAGTCATATTTAGGTAGGGTGTTCTCACTGTTTGTTTGTGGGTGATTGTCTCCTGTGTCGTGTCGATGTATGTACCATACGGGACTGTTTGGCTGTTCGTTTTCGTTTCGATGTCGTCTGTTTCCTGTCCGTGAGTTTACGTGTAGTTATGTAAGTTTATGTTCAGGTTTCGTCAACGTCGTTTTCTTGTTTTGTAAATTTGAAAGTGTTTTGTGTTTCGTGTTGCCATCGTCGTATTCATAATGAAGATGGCTTATTTCCCTCAAGCTGCGTTTTGGTCTAAAGATCCTTCTCTCCTCACCTCGTCCGAGGATGAGGAGAGCGACAGCCGTTACAGAATCACCCACCCCGCTAAGACCAAGCGGAAAGGGAAAACTCAATGGAGTAAGGGACAGGTAAACCAGGACTCATGGACATGGGAGGAAATATTGGATGGAAAGGGACCATGGACTCAACCAGGAGAATATCGCCGCCCTAAAGCTGAGCTGGAGGCAGCGAAGGCAGAGAGGCGGAGATATGAAGAGGCAGCAAGGAGACGTGGCTGGAAGCCCGAAAAGCCATGGGAGCAGCAGGAGGCACTGAGGAGAGCAGAGGCTACCGGAGAGAGGAACCGGAGCTATGAGGGAACGCGTCTGGCACGGAAGCCCAAAAAGCCCGTAAGTAATTCCCAAAAATTTCTTGGGGGGGGGCTAGGAGGTAGTGGGCCAAGGGCAGGTAGGAGACCTGCGCCCACTTCCCAGGCTTACCGTGGAGAGCGGGAGTACGGGCAGGCGCCGTGTTACGCAGTAGAGCGCACGGTGTCTCCTGTACGAGTGCATAGCCCAGTGCGGGTTATTCCACCTCCCCGCACTGGTAGGGCTAGATTGGGTATTGAGCCAGGTGTCATGAGGCCGGCTCAACGCGTCTGGTCTCCAGTGCGTCTCCTCGGGCCGGCATACATGGCACCTGCCTTACGCATGGTTTCCCCGGTTCGCCTACATAGCCCGGTGCGGGTTATTCCACCTCCCCGCACTGGTCGGGCAACCGGGAGCATTCAACCAGGTAAGGTTGGGCAGGCTCAATGCTCAAGAGTGCCAGTACGCCTCCACGGTCCGGTATTTCCGGCGCCACCTCCCTGCCCCAGCCTAGTACCTACAGTGTCTACACTACGCACTAGGCTACCAGTGCGTATCCTGAGCCATGTTCCTCCTCCACGCACTCTCCCTGTAGTGCGTGTATCTAGCCCGGTGCCTCCAGTTCCGGCCCCACGCACTAAGCTACCAGTGCGTCTTCAGAGCCCTGTACACACTGTATCTTCTCCCCCTACTAATCCTGATGTGCTTGTCCTCAGCCCGGCGTCACCAGTGCCGGTACCATGCATCAGTTATAGAGTGGGCTTTGAGAATACAGTGTGCCCTGTCCCTGCTCCCCGCACTAGTAGGAAGGTGCTTATCCTTAGCCCGGTGCCTCCAGTTCCGGCACCACGCACCAGGTCTACAGTGCGCCGTATCCGGCCAGAGCCATCCGTCTCCCCAGCGCCATCTGAGCCATCCGTCTCCCCAGCGCCATCTGAGCCATCCGTCTCCCCAGCGCCATCTGAGCCATCCGTCTCCCCAGCGCCATCTGAGCCATCCGTCTCCTTAGCGCCGTCAGAGCCATCCGTCTGCCAGGAGCCTGCAAAGCCGCCCGTCTGCCATGAGCCTGCAAAGCCGCCCGTCTGCCATGAGCCTACAGAGCCGTCAGCCAGACAGGAGCCGCTAGAGCCGCCCGCCAGACAGGAGCCGCTAGAGCCGCCCGCCAGACAGGATCTGCCAGAGCCGCCCGCCAGACAGGATCTGCCAGAGCCGCCCGCCAGACAGGATCTGCCAGAGCCGCCCGCCAGACAGGATCTGCCAGAGCCGCCAACCAGACGGGATCTGCCAGAGCCGCCAACCAGACAGGATCTGCCAGAGCCGTCAGAGAGCCATGAGCAGCCAGAGCCGTCAGAGAGCCATGAGCAGCCAGAGCCGTCAGAGAGCCATGAGCAGCCAGAGCCGTCAGAGAGCCATGAGCAGCCAGAGCCGTCAGAGCGCCATGAGCGTCGAGAGCCGTCAGCCTGCCATGAGCGTCGAGAGCCGTCAGCCTGCCATGAGCGTCGAGAGCCGTCAGCCTGCCATGAGCGTCGAGAGCCGTCAGCCTGCCATGAGCGTCGAGAGCCGTCAGCCTGCATAGACCTGCCAGAGTCCCTCAGCCAGGATCTGCCAGAGTTTATCAGCCGGGACCTGCCCCTTGTCCCGGTGTTGCCCCTTGTCCCGGTGCTGCCCCTTGTCCCGGTGCTGCCCCTTGTCCCGGTGCTGCCCCTTATCCTGGTGCTGTCCCTTATCCCGGTGCTGCCCCTTGTCCCGGTGCTGCCCCTTGTCCCGGTGCTGCCCATTGTCCCGGTGCTGCCCCTTGTCCCGGTGCTGCCCCTTGTCCCGGTGCTGCCCTTTGTCCCGGTGCTGCCCCTTCTCCTGGTGCTGGCTGTTTATTTAGGGTATGTGAGTTTTAGAGTGGGCATTGGGAGGGGAAGACAAAAACGGGGAGTGACTATGGTGGTGTGGGGACAGCGTCCAGAGCCGGAGCCACCACCGTGGTCAACTGCCCACCCAGACCCTCCCCTGGACTTTGTGCTGGTGCATCCGGAGTTCACACCTTGAGGGGGGGGTTATGTAACGGTCCTGACCAGTTTTATGTTGTTTTTGTATGTGTAATTGGTCAGGGCGTTAGTTTTGGGTGGGCAGTCTATGTTATCTGTTTCTATGTTGGTTTTGGTTGCCTGGTATGGCTCTTAATTAGAGGCAGGTGTTTTGCGTTCTCCTCTAATTAAGAGTCACATTTAGGTAGGGTGTTCTCACTGTTTGTTTGTGGGTGATTGTCTCCTGTGTCGTGTCGATGTATGTACCATACGGGACTGTTTGGCTGTTCGTTTTCGTTTCGATGTCGTCTGTTTCCTGTCCGTGAGTTTACGTGTAGTTATGTAAGTTTATGTTCAGGTTTCGTCAACGTCGTTTTCTTGTTTTGTAAATTTGAAAGTGTTTTGTGTTTCGTGTTGCCATCGTCGTATTCATAATAAAGATGGCTTATTTCCCTCAAGCTGCGTTTTGGTCTGAAGATCCTTCTCTCCTCACCTCGTCCGAGGATGAGGAGAGCGACAGCCGTTACAGGTGGCTACTCTGAAGAATCTCAAATTTAAAATGTATTTTGAATTATTTAACACTTTTTTGGTTACTACATGATTCCATATGTGTTATTTCATAGTGTTGATGTATTCACTATTATTCTACAAAACCTTTAAATGAGTAGGTGTGTCCAACCTTTTGACTGGAACTGCATATCTAGTGAACCAGACAACAAAATATACGACTTCAATATGGGGAAACACTGAAGCAATACAAACACACCCTAAGAACAAAAAATAAGCAGCACATTAGAAATCAGTTGGATGTAATTGAGGAATCCATAGAATCAAACCACTTCTGGGAGAATTGTAATAAATTAAACAAACCTCATCATGAGGAATTGGCTATCCAAAAATGGTGATATGTGAAGAAATCACTTTGCAAACCTCTACAGCAATATAATAAAGAGTTCAGGACAAAAAGATACACAAGAAAACATTATAATCCTTGAATTAGCAGCCAAAGACTATCAAAATCCTGTGCATACCCCAATTATAGAACAATAATTATTGGAAAAAGTATACACTCTCCCAAAAAGGTTGTGGTGCTGATGGAATTTTAAATGAAATGATCAGTTATACAGACCACAAATTCAAATTGGCTATACTCAAACTCTTCAACATTCTCCTCACTGCAGGTATTTTCCTCGATATTTGGAACCAAGGCTGGATCACACCAATCTATAAAAACGGAGGAAAATTTGACCCAAATAATTACAGAGGATTTTGCTTTAACAGCAACTTGGAAAACATTTTCTGCAGTATCATAAATAGCAGACTACGTCATTTCCTTGATGAACACAACGTTCTGAGCAGAAGCCAGATTGGATATTTACCAAATTACCGTACAACAGACAACGTATATATAACCTCCAAATATATGGATGAGCAGTGACAGAGCGGCTAAGATGCAATAGATAGTATAGAAGGATAGTGTAGTATACAGTATATACATATGAGATGAGTAATGCGAGATATGTAAACATTCTTGAAGTGGCATTATTAAAGTGACTAGTGTTCCATTTATTAAAGTGGCCAATGATATCAAGTCTGCAGGTTGGCAGCTGCCTCTCTGTGCTAGTGATGGCTGTTAAACAACCTGATGGCCTTGAGATAGAAGCTGTTTTTCAATCTCTCTGTCCCTGCTTTGATGCACCTGTACTGACCTCGCCTTCTGGATGGAAGTGGGGTGAACAGGCAGTGGCTCGGGTGGTTCTTGTCCTTGATGATTTTTGCCTTCCAGTGACATTGGGTGGTGTAGGTGTCCTGGAGGGCATGTAGTTTGCCCCCGGTGATGCGTTGTGCAGACCGCACCACCCTCTGGAGAGCCCTGCGGTGGTGGGCGGTGCAGTTGCATTTTTTCAGCCTCCTGTGGTTGAAGAAGTGCTGTTGTGTGGACCATTTCAGTTTGTCGGTGATATGTACACAGAGGAACATAAAACTTTCCACCTTCTCCACTGTTGTCCCGTCGATGTGGATAGATGGGTGCTCCAAATTGATGTTTCCTGAAGTCCACGATCATCTCTTTTGTTTTGCTGACATTGAGTGAGAGGTTATTTTTCTGACACCACACTCTGAGGGCCCTCACCTCCTCCCTGTAGGCTGTCTCGTCGTTGTTGGTAATCGAGCCTACCACTGTTGTGTCGTCTGCAAATTGGACACAGTTCTATTAGAACACAACAAAAACTACACGTATCTAGGACTAAATATCAGCAACACATGTAGCTTTCACATGGCTGTGAGCAAGCTGAGAGACAAAATATTCTATGCCATTAAAAGGAACATTAAAATTCCAATTAGAATCTGGCTCAACATTTTCCAATAAGTTATAGAACCAATTGCTCTACATAGCAGCGAAGTATGGGGTCCACTATCTAATAATGAATTTACCAAATGGGACAAACATCCAGTTGAAATACTGCATGCAGGACTGTATTACAAGTGCAAAGAAAAACTCAAAATAACGCATGTAGAGCAGAATTGGGCCAATACCCACTCCTTATTCTAATAGAAAAAATTGCCATCAAATTTTCCAAACATCTAAAACAAGTGACCCCAAAACATTTCATCACACAGTCCTAAAATATCAAGAGAAGAAACAAGAGAATAGTCCCCTCAGTCAGCTGGTTCTGAGGCTCAGTTCACTAACCCAAACCAACCCCATAGAGCCTCAGGACAGCACTCAGAAAATCTGGCCCAACCAAATGATCACAAAACAAAATGAAAATGTATAACCTATTGGAAAGACACCTTAGTTAACTTCAATGCTATTTGGCTCTAAACAGACAGTACATGGTGGCAGACCAGGTACAGACTCAGTGAGCACAGTCTGGCTATAGAGAATGGTCATCACAGGCAAACATGGCTACCCAGAGAGGACAGGTTGTGCTCACTCTGCTCCAGGGGAGAGGTAGAGACAGAGCTGAATTTCCTAATACACTGTGACAAATACTAAGACGTAAGATAATCTTTCTTCGCCAAAATTATCATTCAGTACAAAGAATTTGAAACTGTAAAGATGAAGAAAAAATAAAATATGTATTGGGTGAAAAGCCTAAATGTTTTCTCCTGCCACATCCTGAGGGGTAGCCAGTGAAGAGTGCAATGTAATGTCAATAATATTTTCCATTTAGGTTTTGTTTTGGCTTTCGTACCATGTCATGTGGCTTCTCAGTCATATTGAGACTGGTCTACTACTATTGTTTTAATGTATTGTTATTCTCATTAATATTGTTGTTGTAATTGCTGTTAATGGTAATCCCATTTCCACTACTACTATTAGTATTGATGCCTTACTGCTGTTGATCCCGATGTGTGTGTAGAGAGAGAGAGAGCGATCAAGGGTGAGGGTTAATGTTATCAGCACATATACGGATCACACAGTTCAAGGTAAACAGCCGATTACACACACACACACACACACACACACACACACACACACACACACACACACACACACACACACACACACACACACACACACACACACACACACACACACACACACACACACACACACACACACACACAAAGATGCTTATACACATTCACACACACACACGCATGGTTTAAGGTAGGCGACTACATAGGTATTTACACCATTAGACACAATTTATAAACACAATTTATGTGCAGTCATCACACCCACGTACCCAAGTATCCACCGTGTGTTTTTTTTGTGTGTGCGTGCACTGTACACACATGCATCGAGGCTGGCCTATCAGTGGGAATACTGCAATTTACTGCCATATGTGTATGTGATTTTCGTGTGTTTTTGTTTTTGTTTGTGTGTGTGTGTGTGTGTGTGTGTGTGTGTGTGTGTGTGTGTGTGTGTGTGTGTGTGTGTGTGTCTGGATGTAAAGCAGACAGAATATACAAATTCTATGAACAACAGAGTAGTTTGTGCATGGATATACAATCAGGCATCTGTCTTCTGTGTTCAAATTGATAGGAATGAAATATTCTGTAATCTAAATGTAAATGGAGGTGAAATTTACTGTTGGCTGCTATGTAATTACCTACACTAATATTTATTACTGTTGTGTTTGTATTAGAGAGGGAGAGAGAGTGAGAGAGAGGATGGAGAGAATAGAAGAGAATGGAAAGAAGAGATAAAGATGATGATGTTGGAGGGATGCTGGTTATAGGGGGGGTAGAGAGAGAGAGGGGGTAGAGAGAAGGGGTAGAGAGAGAGAGGGGGTAGAGAGAGAGAGGGGGTAGAGAGAGAGGGGGGTAGAGAGAAGGGGTAGAGAGAGAGAGGGGTAGAGAGCTGGGGGAGTAGAGAGAGAGAGGGGGGTAGAGAGAGAGAGGGGTAGAGAGCTGGGGGAGTAGAGAGAGAGAGGGGAGTAGAGAGAGAGAGGGGTAGAGAGCTGGGGGAGTAGAGAGAGAGAGGGGAGTAGAGAGAGAGAGGGGGGTAGAGAGAGAGGGGGGGGGGGTAGTCAGTTGTGTTGTCTCTTTCAGGGTGTGACCTATAGGCCAAAGCTCTCAGTTGGAGATTGAAAACATTGTTTTCTGACATCCTGGAATGAGCTCCACACACACACACACACACACACACACATACACACACACACACACACACACACACACACACACACACACACACACACACACACACACACACACACACACACACACACACACACACACACACACACACACACACACACACACACACACACACACACACACACTGACATTTTAGCTGGGTTAACTGTTTATTGATTGACATTTCTGACTTCACAGTAACTGTATCACTGCTAGCAACCATGGTAGCAACTTAAAGGCATGAGAAAACAATATGGAGGAATGTCAAACAACTGACATTCCAACATTCATCTGACCTCAGTGTTCATCTTATGTTATCCTCAGCCTCACACCTCACCTACTAAACATTTCTAACTCAAGTAGAAATCTTTGAAGGATAGCCTATGGGAATAAATAACAATGTTTACTACCGACACAGTACAGTCTTGAGGCACCCTAACAACTTGGTTTGATACCTGGTTAGTCACAAATGCAATGCACACAGTCTTCTTCCAACTGGATTTGGACTGTGCTCAATTGTTACATTCAATTGTCACAATCGGATTGTGACTATTTTATTTTTCGTATCCTCTACATTATCAGCACTATAAAAATCTCCCTCTCTCTTTCTCTCTCCCTGTCTCTCTGTGACTCACCTCCTTCAGCTCCTTATCCTCTGGGATAGACAGATCAATTCTGTCTGGAACTCATTCATTCTCTCTCCCCCCCCACACTATTCTTTATATAACTCTTCCTCCCCTTTCTCTTTCGGTCTCTTTACCTTTGTCCCACTTCAATTCCTTATTTCCCTCTTGTTTGTGTGTGTGTGTGTGTGTGTGTGCGTGTCTGTGTGTGTGTGTGGCAGGAGTCCACCAGGGCTTTGCCGAATCCTGAGATAATGACAGAGATTTTGTAAGGCTTTATGAGAATCTCTCCTATCAGACACACACAGAGAGGTGTGTGTGAGTGCGAAAGAGAGAAGGAGCAGTAGGGAGAGGCCAGGAGCCCCCCAGAAATCGTTTCAATAACTATGCACGTGTGTGAATGTTTGTGTGTGTGTGTGTGTGTGTGTGTGCGTGCGTGCGTGCGTGCGTGCGTGCGTGCGTGCGTGCGCATGTGTGTGTGTGTGTGTGTGTGTGTGTGTGTGTGAGGTTGGACTGTATGGGAGTAGAGATACCTGCCACGCTAAACACATAGGTCAGGGAGAGCCATCCACGCTGTGATTAGACATATAGGTTTCCATGATACACACACGTGACCTTTTCTCTCAATCACACAGACACACAAAATAAACCGCCACTTTATGTTGTTCTCCTCATACACTCAAAAGCACTCTCTTCCATTGTCAGGCTACCTGCAGAGTCTGAAAACAACACGATGATATTAAAGGACAGATTTAACTACATGGAGCTGACATGTTGTATGGCGTTAAATCAGGTTGTGGTATTTACTCCACTATTGAATGCAGAAGGGCACACCTGGGTAGGTGAATCAATATTTTCTGTACGGTTGATGCAGAAACACACACACACACACACACACACACACACACACACACACACACACACACACACACACACACACACACACACACACACACACACACACACACACACACACACACACACACACACACACACACACACAGCTTGGCTGAGGTCAGCTGTAAATCATTATAAGTCACAAACTCTGGAGACCGGGTCCCTGATTGGATTACACTCAATTTGATGGAGTCAGAGACCCAGTCAAGCACATTCTAAAATGCACGCATGCATGTACACACTCACACACATTCAAGCCTTTACCTATCACAGACTGTTAATGTACATGTGGGGAGGGGAGCAGTGAGCAGTGTGTGTGTGTGTGTGTGTGTGTGTGTGTGTTCGTGCATGCATGAGTGTGTGTATGTGTGTGTGTGTGTCAGTAAACAGTGTGTAGGTGGATTTGGGGTTGGTTAATCAGGTCTGGCTTCCCTCATGAGTCTGCAGAAACACATTAACCAATCAACAGCTTGATAGCCTGAGGTCAGCTGACCTGGGGGCAACAACTTCTGATACAAACACTCCCGAAGCTCCGTCTGATCACACGCACACACACACGCACGCACGCACGCACGCACGCACACACACACACACACACACACACACACACACACACACACACACACACACACACACACACACACACACACACACACACACACACACACACACACTTACACAGAAAGCTTCTGTTCATATACTCTAGCCTCAGAATCTATGTACCCTAGCATAAAGTTCAGAGAGAGAGAAAGAAAGAGAGAGAAACAACCATTGTGTAGCTCCCATATCCGCTGAAGAACAAAGACAAAAACAGCATCATAAACCTCCTCTGGTTGACTGGCCGAAATGATACTGTGGGCAATACACAATCCCTCACTATCACTATCTCTCGCTCTCGCTCTCTCTCTCTCTCTCTCTCTCTCTCTCTCGCTCTCACTCACTCTCTCTCGCTCTCTCTCTCGTTCTCTCTCTCGCTCTCTCTCTCGTTCTCTCTCTCTCTCTCGCTCTCACTCTCTCTCGCTCTCTCTCTCGTTCTCTCTCTCTCTTTTGTTTGGAGAAAGGATGCGAGAGATAAGCAATGGTTTGTCCCTCTCTTTGTCTCTCTCTATCTGTGCCCCCTCCCTCTCCCCACTCAACCTATCCCTTTCTCCCCTCTCCCACTCTCTCCTTTTCTATCTCTCTCCCACTCCCCCTCTCTCTGTCTCTCTCGCTCTCTCTGTCTCTCTGAGGTGATGTATGTCTGACCTTCGGTGTGAAAGCCTCTCTCGCTGCCAAACGCTTCTTTAACTGCCCCATGATTCACATGACATCACTTCCTGTGACCCTGCTCTCAGCCAGTCAGAACACATTATGGCCATGTGCCGGAGAGGAGAGGAGCAAGAGAGTATTGGCTGACAACAGGGTTTTAGAAGAGCATTTATGAAGAGTCTTTGTCACTTTCCATTTTAAACTGTTTTCTATTGTGTGTTCTTATATTCTCATTGAGAGTTATGCTGAACTTCCCAATCTTAATTTAGTGGTTCCATACATCTCTGTTAACTCTATGCCTGGTCTCATCTCATCAGTTGATTGAACACCACAACCGGGAAGTAACTGTCAACCAGACTCTATGATTGGTTCAATAACATATAACCTCTTTCCTGGAATGAAGACAGATAGGGAGAGTGTCCTTCTCCCCAGAGCATGCAGGTGTGATTGGGTCCATAATGACAACTGTCTGTCTGGGATGATCACTGTCATTGATTAGAACACCTGTCTGGAACAATCACAAGCATTGATTAGCTATTTTTTGAGGACCAGATCAATAAAAACACTGAGTAGCAACTCCAAGCGCCTCTGGATCGACAGTCCACTTCATTTGATAGACATAGAGCGGATGGGCACACGAGCACACGAGCACACGAGCACACACACACACACACACACACACACACACACACACACACACACACACACACACACATACACACACACACACACACACACACACACACACACACACACACACACACACACACACACACACACACACACACACACACACACACACACACACACACACACACACACACACACACACACACACACACACACACACACACACACACACACACACACACACACACACACACACACACACACACACACACACACACACACACACACACACACACACACACACACACACACACACACACACACACACACACACACACACACACACACACACACACACACACACACACACACACACACACACACCTTGATTTGAAGTGGTTGGTCCCAGGGTGTTGTGCACTCCTGATCTAGAGCTCTCTAGTACATTACTCTCTTCTCTGTCTGAATATATGCTGATTAAGGGAGTAGAGGAGAGGAGGGGGAGGGTAAAGGATGGGGGGATGAAAGAGGGGGGGGGGTGGTAGGGAGACTTGGGCAAGAGGGAAGGGAGGGTGAGATATGGGCAATGAATTGCTGTCGAAGTGCATTTAAGCTACATTTAATCTCTGGAATTTGGCAAGAGGGGATAGATGTGCTGTGTGCGAGCGCCGGCGTGCTAACACACACACACACACACACACACACACACACACACACACACACACACACACACACACACACACACACACACACACACACACACACACACGCACACACACACACACAGTGCATAACTTTAAGTGAATGTGTTGCGGTGCCATTAATAGTGGGAGGGAAAAGCAGGGCTGTACCTTAACAATCTCCATTCCCCAGCCTCAGACTCTGACACACACTTTTACTGCGGGATGGGCTGGGTTCAAGTCAGGACAGAACATTAGGACCAGACCTTGGCCTCGCTCCATCCACTTGATTCTCGTTGTTCTTGTAGTAAGAAGATTGATAATGGATAAAAACAATCATATCCCTTTTACAATTATACATCAAAATCTATCCATCATCCAAAACAGTCTACTTATTATCACAGGAGGCTGCTGAGGAGAGAATGGCTCATAATAATGGCCGGAAACGGCACAAATGAAGTGGCATCAAACATTCCAGGAATTCCGCTCCAGCCATTACCAGGAGCCCACGAGTTCTCCCCAATTAAGGTGTCCCCAACCTCCTGTGTTACTCATACACCCCAACCATTATCCCTCTTATCAAATGTGAAGATCAAGGTCAAGAAATTGCTATGTGACGACTCTGGTAAATGTTTCACTCTTAGGACTCCATAGAGAACGCCTCAGAGTAGAGTGGTGGCATGGAAACCTAGGTAGCAGAATTATAGACCTTCATCTTTCTCTTTCTTAGAGGAACAGATTGGAGGTGATTGAAAGAGTGATTGTATCTCTCTCTCTCTACCTCTCTCTCTCTCTACCCCTCTCTCTCCCTCTACTTCTCCTTCTCCCTCAAGTGATTGAAAGATGAAATTGCTCAATTCCCATCTTTAATTAAGTGACTGGAATCATAAACGTTTCAAGTAAAAGAGTGGGTGAAGTAGTGACTCACTCCATTATAAATAAATGAGTGAACGTGTCAATTCCCCATTGGTCTCCCATGCTGATATAGATCAACACAATGTGTGTTGCTGTTCTTTTCTCCTAAGTCCTAGGTGAATTTATATACATACCCCCTGCTATATGAGTGGCTTTTGTCAGGCTGAATAGAATATAGCAGAACATAAGAACCGCATACATAAAGGATTTATCGTTGATGTGAGTTTACTGTGTGTGATCTCCTATCTATAACTCATCATTATCACTGTCCTGGAATCTTGGCTTTTTGTCTCACAAAGTGAAATCTTGCTCCATACTCTCCTCTACTCTCTTCTCCATTTCTATCCCTTTCAACTCCTTTCTTTCTCCATCTATCCTTTCTTTCCTCCCCTCTCATTCTCCTCTCTCTCTCTCTCACTCACTCTCCCTCCCCCCTCTCATTTTTTCCCATCTCTCTCTCTCTCTCTCTCTCTCTCTGTCTCTCTGTCTCTCTGTCTCTCTCTCTCTCTCTCTCTCTCTCTCTCTCTCTCTCT
Source organism: Salvelinus fontinalis (assembly GCF_029448725.1). Lineage (NCBI taxonomy): Eukaryota > Metazoa > Chordata > Actinopteri > Salmoniformes > Salmonidae > Salvelinus > Salvelinus fontinalis. Next base: position 29,802,700 of record NC_074670.1, on the reverse strand, counting down.
CTCTCTCTCTCTCTCTCTCTCTCTCTCTCTCTCTCTCTCTCTCTCTCTCTCTCTCTCTCTCTCTCTCTCTCTATCTCTCTCTCTCTCATGGGAAGGTGTTTCAGTCTATTTCAGGAACCTGATGTTCTGACAGCTTTCACACATTCTTCCCTGGCATTAGCACTAGGTAGGGCAACGTGACACATACACACACACACACGCACACACACACGCACGCACGCATGCACGTGGTTTGTGTTGTCAGTAGCAGTCAGGCCCATCTCCCGGTCAGTAACAAAAGCCAGGTCATACAATTTTACTGTGCTAACAATTACAATATATACGACATATACTTTATAACTCAACAAAACAGTGCACTGCACTCATTCATCTCATTAGGAAGGATAATGTTTATATTGATCAAGACACATCCAGTCCTTTACTGTCATCGGCTTGTCAGAATGTCATTTTACCACAATCATAACGTGTTATTTCCCTGTCGGTCATCTGTTATAGCAAGTTATACGGCAGAAATGGTCAATACTGTCTGGCACCTTTTTTTTTTTCAGAGGTGTGACACTGAAATGTCAACCCAGTCACTGACTAATAACACGCCTCCATTCACACAAACATGTTCCATTGGCTACTTAATTGAATTTCCACGGTTACCTGGCTGGCTACGTGACCTGGACACAGCTAGAGGGATTACAGACACACACAGACACACACACACACACACACACACACACACACACACACACACACACACACACACACACACACACACACACACACACACACACACACACACACACACACACACACACACACACAACAATGACAGCCTCTTCTGAGGTGTGATTCGGAGCTCAGTGTTTCTCTGATCCTGTTGAATCCTGTATGTTCACATCCGCTCACAGCCAGTGGAAAGTCTCAGTGTGTTAGCGCTGTGCTCAAACTAACCCTTACACACCCTACAGCTCTCCCAGACCAGAGCTGTCCTCTCCTGGAATTAGTCAGAGATAAAAATAGCACTTTTTTCCAGAGGAAACTAGTGAAAGTGTCTGAATGAGAACCCGTTGCTACTGCCTGCTGTGAGACTTGTCTGTCTCTGTCTGTCTCTCAACAGGGGAGGAATATGATTTACTATGACAACGCCGTTCTCTCCATGATGGTTACTGTTTGTCAGCTCCACCTGGTTGCTGTGTGTGTCTGTGTGTGTGGTTTCTGCTGAATCCCAAGGTTAACAGGAAGGTGATTCAGACTAATTAAGCATTTTCTCCGGAGAACCAATCAGATCAGCCCTGGAGTAACCCTAGTAACAGCATGTAACAGGGCAGGTCAAAGACCACTAGTCTCACAGCGGTCAGACGGCAATTAACCGACATAAACACAAACACACTGAAACAATAATGCCAGTGTACAAATTTACCCTCCTTACACACACACACAAACACACACACACACACACACACACACACACACACACACACACACACACACACACACACACACACACACACACACACACACACACACACACACACACACACACACACACACACACACACACACACACACACACACACACACACACACACACAGCTCTTCTCTCTCTCTCTCTCTCTCTCTCTCTCTCTCTGATATGTTATGGCTGCTAAGCAGTTTATTTAGGGATCAGCCTACAGTTAAAGATTTGAGATCGATCCAGCAACAAATAATATGAAACCTTCTTATTATTATGTCTTTATGGCATAAAAAAATAGCCCAACATCTGCTCTCTCATCCACCATCCAGTTCACAGGACTTCATCTGCTCTCTCATCCACCATCCAGTTCACAGGACTTCATCTGCCCTCTCATCCACCATCCAGTTCACAGGACTTCATCTGCCCTCTCATCCACCATCCAGTTCACAGGACTTCATCTGCCCTCTCATCCACCATCCAGTTCACAGGACTTCATCTGCTTTCTCATCCACCATCCAGTTCACAGGACTTCATCTGATCTGTGACTCTCAGCTCAGTGTTTCCTGCCGACACCTGCCTGTTCAGGTTTGCATGCCTACGGCATACATTGCTATGCTACAAAGACACGCACACACACACACACACACACACACACACACACACACACACACACACACACACACACACACACACACACACACACACACACACACACACACACACACACACACACACACACACACACACACACACACACACACACACACACACACACACACACACTACAAAGACATGAATCATTTCTGATCCTATCAGAGTAGATCCCTTAACCTTTACTTGATATACATGCGTGCATGCGCAAACACACACACACACACACACACACACACACACACACACACACACACACACACACACACACACACACACACACACACACACACACACACACACACACACACACACACACACACACACTACAAAGACATGAATCATTTCTGATCCTATCAGAGTAGATCCCTTAACCTTTACTTGATATACATGCGTGCATGCGCAAACACACACACACACACACACACACACACACACACACACACACACACACACACACACACACACACACACACACACACACACACACACACACACACACACACACACACACACACACACACTACAAAGACATGAATCATTTCTGATCCTATCAGAGTAGATCCCTTAACCTTTACTTGATATACATGCGTGCATGCGCAAAAACACACACACACACACACACACACACACACACACACACACACACACACACACACACACACACACACACACACACACACACACACACACACACACACACACACACACACACACACACACACACACACACACACACACACACACACACACACACACACACACACACACACACACACACACACACAGAGTTTGCCCGAGGGGAGATCCAAACCGCAGGCTCAACTACATGTACGTAACATAAAGCACATTTGTAATAGTGTTTTGCACTAAAACCTCTGCGGGATGAAGGAATATTAGATATGACATTCGTCTTCATCCATGTATTACTGTAATATGGTACATGTTGTATTACAGTTTTTTACAATCACTTTGGCACTAATTTCGGATCCTTGATGTCATTTTTCAAAACTCTAGACACAAAACGCCAACCAATGATCAAAATGCAAATTTTTCAAAACTCTAACACTTTTTCCAATTGCTTGGATACAATACACATAAAGATAAGATAATTTGTTCATTGAACTAAAATCACCTGTTCAAAATGACACAACTTAACATCAAAGTATTGCCATTTCAAAATGCAATTCACACATTAGTTCTGAGATGACTGTCTATTCATTTCATTACAATGATCTAACTATCAATTGAATCAACTGCTCAAAATGATAAGTAACTGTTGCATTACTCTTAATGCATAGTTTAATGCATAACTGCCAAACAATATTCCATGTTTAGATCATGAAAGTTTCAGGATAACGAGATCCATTGACACCAATTACCGTGGAACATGAACCAATTGGACTACGTTATCTATGGATGTAATATTTCATCATCCTTCTTTATCAGACACTGTTTCTATGGTCCCATGTACCACTTTTCCAGACCATGTTTTCAGATTTGACATTACTGTACACTCACCGGACACTTTATTAGGTACATCTATCTAGTACTGGGTAGGACCCCCTTTTGCCTCCACAACAGCCTGAATTATTCACGGTGTTGTACATTAAGAGATGCCTTTCTGCACACCACTGTTTTAAACAGTTGTTATTTGAGCGTTTGTGGCTTTTCTGTTAGCTTGAATGAGTCTGGACATTCTCCTCTGACCTCTCTCATTAACAAGGTGGTTTTGCCCACAGAACTGCCGCTCACTGAATGTGTTTTGTTTATCGCACCATTCTCTGTAAACTCTAGAGACTGTAGTGCCTAAATATCCCAGGAAGGCAGCTGTTTCTGAGATGCTGGAATCACCATGTGTGGCATCAACAATCATACCACGGTCAAAGTTGCTTAGATTACGCATCTTGCCCGTTCTAATGTTTGGTCGAACAACAACTAAAGCCCTCTACTCTATATAGTCTATATATTGAGTTGCATGCAGCCACATGATTTGCTGTTCGAACGTAACCTTCCTTGATGAGCTAAATCAGGTCTGTAGAGCAGATGGCATGACCTATGTCATTGTGTGGGATAACGTCAGGTTCCACCATGCTGGCAGACCAATGTCAGGTATGGATTCGCCATGCCCGAAGATTTTTCCCAAGATGTTTGGCTAATGAAAACACCCATTGTGGTGTGGATGAGAACCTATGGCCAAATCCACAAGACAGGTTTGATGGAAATATAGAAGTACAGTAATCAATCCTTTGTTTAGCTTTTTACAGTAAGCCAGGTGAGGAATACTGCAGTTGATGTTTTACTGTAGTTTTTTTCTTTTTTTGTAGCTAATTAGTTTTGCTTTGATTCAAAGAAACCTATGTTGTGATTTTATTGCATTTCATCAATAAACTTCATATTTTGTTCAATGATTCCACAGTGTCTCTAGTATTCTCTCTACTAGTCCTTTTACATTGATGTATTTACGTGTAGTAGCATAATGAAACATGTATCACATATTTTGTACTACAATATTTAATGATTGTACGAACAACTACACAGTGAAACTATCGGTATCTTGTGTGTGGGTGATCTAAATGAATGTTCCTATGGCATTTCATGATAAATGAGTTATTTGAACTAATGATTCTGCAAGTGCAAGGTTTCTTTAAAGATGTGAATGCACAATGCAATGTTTTGAACATTGGACAGCCTGTGTTACTGTAACGGCTGACGCTCTCCTCATCCTCGAATGAGGTGAGGAGAGAAGGATCTTCAGACCAAAACGCAGCATTTGGGAAATAAGCCATCTTTATTTTAAATACGATGGCAACACGAAACGAAACAAAACACTTTCAAAACTACAAAACAAGAAAACATACGTTGACGAAACCTGAACATAAACTTACATAACTAAACATAACCTCACGTACAGGAAACAGACGACATCGAAACGAAACGAAACAAACAAACGCTACAGTCCCGTGTGGCACGAACATACATACTGACACAGGAGACAATCACCCACAACGAACACTGTGACAACGCCTACCTAAATATGACTCTTAATTAGAGGAACGCCAAACACCTGCCTCTAATTAAGAGCCATACCAGGCAATCCAAAACCAACACAGAAACAGAAAACATAGAATGCCCACCCAACCTCACGTCCTGACCAACTAACACACATAACAACTAACATAAATAGGTCAGGAACGTGACAGTTACAAGTGATGACTGTTTTGAGTTTTGTGTCTAGAGTTTTGAAAAATGACCACAAGGTTCTGAAATTAGTGCCAAAGTGATTGTTAAAAACTGCAACTGCTGACTGGGCCAAACAGACATCCTGAAACATGTTCAATTAAAACACAATAGAACAAATAAGAATAATAAACAGAATTCAGTCATATAATACACAATACAGTACTAAATCATTTTCACTTTCTAATGAGCATGTCGGTAGGAACATGACAGGATATAATTCTTGCCAGTACGTTTTATGATAAATATTATTTTATGTTTGTTAGGATTCATGTTGTTGCTGTGTTACTATAGTTAAGATAGGATGTAATTACCATAACAATGTCCTATCATTTCCAATAAAACAGGCATTCCACAGAAAGTATGTTTCTCATAGCTCACCGTTACCTGAACGCACACAACCACTTTAGTTGGAGCGTTCTGTTCCGACAGACAAGCCAGGGAAATTTCATTTTGAGCTATTACTGAAATAGCACATGCCAATGTTTTGGGTGACTGGCACATGGTTGTTCAAAATTGTTGAATGCCCCTGCGAGAATTGAAATCACAACCCTTGGTTTACCACTGCGCCAAGGCCATCGCTCATCAGTCTACCAACAGCCTCATCATGTCAAACTCAAGGCAACTTAATTAATGATTTAAAGAACACTCTCATCTGAAAAGAGACAAGCATGTTACCGCAGCCTGGCTCTTAACGCAGATGCAGCTCTGTACCTTTGTAGTGAGGGTTCTACAGAGTAGAGACTTCTAGAAAATTCTGCAGTTTACTTTCTAAAAGTCTAAGTAGAAGAGAAGGAGTGCTGTAGAATGCAAGCGGAAACGAGGAAATCTCTCAAATCAGCAGCTTCATGAAATTCCTCCCTGCTTTGATACCAGCAGCTTGGGTCGGGCTGATAAGATTCAGGACTTCAAACGTCCATCAAACTTCAAACTTCACATTTAAAGACAGAGATGATAAAGCTCAGCCAATACGTCCTGTCCTAGATACTGCACAGAGAGCAGGGTTACTCTCACACTCACAAATGTCAGGGAAAGAGCTAACACATGTACACACACATACACACATACACACACAATCCCTAAAGCAGCAGTTTCATCAAAGACAAACAGCTGGTGAACTGGGTTAGTCTTTCATCCAATCTGTTTTTTTCCCTCATAAAGCCATCTTCTAACAGTTTCATAATGAACGTCCCGCGTGTGTCTGTCTGCGAAGTCAGTGATGGAATATTTATGGAGTATACTTATGGGACGTATACTTATCTCACATCTTTATTCTTCCTTAGAATCCACAGCTTCTTTTCCAAAACCTAGACCTTAATCTGAACCCAATACTAAACCTGGCAAGCGTCTTCACGGACATGTTCAACATCTCCTTGTCCCAGTCTGTAATTCCAACATGTTTCAAGCAGACCAACATTGTACCTGTTCTCAGAACTCAAAAGTAACCTGCCTAAATGACTATCGTCCCGTAGCACTTGCATCTGTAACCATGAAATGCTTTGGATCCTGGAATTTCTGACGGGCCGCAATTCCTCTCCGTTGTAACTATTCCCCAGGTTGTTGCTGTAAATGAGAATGTGTTCTCAATCAATTTACCAGGTAAAATAAAGGTTTAAAAATAAAAGTCCCTCAAGTGCTCTCTTCACATGATACACTTTCTTACCAAACATACTGTATTCATGTCTTTGCTGATAGCTAGAACGATATTTTAATAGATTCCAGAGTTCTTAATTAAACTAAACACACATGATAACAGACAATGATACTGTGATAGTGAGCAATAATGACCAGATACACAGATGAGACATTCATTGACGGTAGTTCTCCAATTGGCAGCCAGTCTTATACATTACGTGTTTTATTTGAAAGGTGTGCGTATGGTTCTGGTGATAATAATTGGAACATGATACAGTAAGTCACTTTAATTAACTAATCTGATGCCCTTCATGACAATAAGGATAGCAACAAAACACATTGCTGTTTCGTGCATTAAAGGACAGGGTAATAAAGTCACAAAAGTCAGTAAGTTCACAGCAGCTACAGCAGCTCAGGTCTGAAACAGAAAATAACTCACCAGGGATAGCAGCTTCACCTCCGGAACAGACTTTGGAAACAACACCTTGCTGAAGAGAAGAAAGTATTTGCCTCTAAGGTCTCTATTTTTTAACAATCAACTCTATCGGGACTTCAGGAGACGTGTGTTAAATTGACAATCAAGCAAGGGTTGACTGCATAGCGTACCTATCTACGGACATAACAGGTGATCAGAATATTAACATGAAGAAAGAGGAGAAAAGTGAGCGTGTGTCCCTCCCAGAGTGTGAGAGGGTGTGTGTGTCTGGGACGGGTGACCTGGGGTGCTTTCTGGGCTTGCGTCTGCTGCAGGCAGGGTACGGGGTGGTGTTCGGCAGCCGGAGCCCAAAAGCTGCAGTCTCCTGCCCCATGGAGCACAGGTACAACAACCTTTCTAATAGATCTGGTGTAATGTGATGATATGGTACATGTGGTGAATATGGTGCATAATGTGTATGTACAAATATTTGTTTATGTTTGAAGAAGTACATGTGAATATAATGTATGTGTGTTTCTGTGTGTATCAGTATGTTGATGATGTATATGCAGGTCCTGGGTCATGCTGCAGCTGCCCAGTCAGCCCATCTGATCTTCATCGCTGTCCAGAGAGAACACTACGACTTCCTGGTACCACTGGCCAATCAGCTAAAGGGGAAGGTAGCATATATGTATTATTACTTCTGCTATATGTATTAATGTCTGTTTTGTTAGTATATTTGGCAAATACAATATACACTACCGTATTTAGCCAATGTAATGTATGTCCCAGTATATTTAGCCAATATATTCTATGTCCCAGTGTATTTAGCCAATATATTCTATGTCCCAGTGTATTTAGCCAATATATTCTATGTCCCAGTGTATTTAGCCAATATATTCTATGTCCCAGTGTATTTAGCCAATAGAATGTATATTCCAGTGTACTTAGCAAATATATTGTACGAATCAGTGTATTTGATGCCATGTTGAATTGCAGGTGTTGGTGGACCTCAGTAACAACCTGAGGAAGAATCAGTACCCAGAGGCCAACGCAGAGTACCTGCAAAGGTGAGAGCTATACAGTATATGCTGTTATTATGTGTATGTTTTTTTGTGTAGGAGGGAACACCGTTCATCTGACTACCGACGTCAGCCTGCAGGTGCCCGGCCCACTACAAGGAGTCGCTAAAGCGCGATGAGCCAAGTAAAGCCCTCCGGCCAAACCCTCGCCTATACCTGACGACGCTGGGCCAATTGTGACTAACCACCTGGATTCGGTCTTATGTAGCAACATTTGAATGTCTGTTTTTTACATTGGATAAAAGTAGAGACTCTGACCTACAAAATGGTATATCATACATTGCATTTGAGGAAACAATGGTAAAGTAATTCTGCTATGAAAGTTGATCAACTTGTAAACTCACTTTTGAGAAAACTGTCAATGTTTTGATACTACTATTGGAGAGCTCTTCTTTGTCTACACCCATTCAGCATTGTTCACACCCTCTTAAGCCTTAGCCCCACCCATCTCTTTAAGGGTTGATCCAACCGTTCTGTACTAACTTGCCAGCTACTTCCAGACATCTAAAAGAGAGAGAACAGCTCACTGAACATTACTCGCCCTTGTCAGATTGTCCGTTAGTAAATTCAGAGCGTTTCGTGTTCACAGCGCACACTGGATGCTCTGTACAATAAGTAGGGTTGTTCCAAAAGCTCTGACCTCACAACTACAGTCAAGCACCCAAGCTAACTGGCTAACATTGGCTAGCTACTTACAGACATAAAATGAGAGGACACCCATGTCTGACCATTTTACTTGCTCTCGCAGAGCTGGTTAGGCTTTTTTCATGTTATCCAGAACGCCTACTTTCCTGAATCGTGTCACAATTGTGCACCACCCTATGGGACTCCCGGTCAAGGACTGTTGTGACACAGTCTGGGATCAAACCCCAGACTGTAGTAACGCCGCAACACTAAGATGCGGTGCCTTCGATCGAGGAATGTTTTTATATATTGATCTGTATCTACAGTATGTGTATGTTGATGTACTGTAAATGTGGTTATAATGTTATGTACCTGAGCAGTCTGGTCCCTGGAGCTGAGGTGGTTAAAGGATTAAAGACCCTGTCTGCCTGGGCTCTGCAGAATGGACCACTGGCTGGGAAACAGGTACACACACATAAACACCTGACAATAAAGAAAACAAATAATTGAGAAAATATCAGGGAGTATTCTGTGGGTTGTGGGGCCAGTGTGGAGCCATTTTGTTTGTTTTACTTACATTTTTTATTGAATTTCCATTGCCTGGTGAAACAAGGACATCATTGTTATATTATACAAACACACACACACTTAGTTATGTTGTGGAGATGAGGCACTATCATTCATGCCTCAGCTTCAGAGAGAAAAACAAACACCTCAACCCTCTGGAGAGCAAACCTGAATCTGCCTCACATCCTCTTTGAACACACACACTGCTCTTCCCTCATAACTACCTGTGTTTCAACAAAATAGAGCACTGCAGTAGTGTTTGTGTGTTAATGTGTATGTGTGCGACAGAGAAAGGAAACAGAGAGAGAGAGAGAGAGAGTGTGTTGTGTGTGTGTGTGTGTGTGTGTGTGTGTGTGTGTGTGTGTGTGTGTGTGTGTGTGTGTGTGTGTGTGTGTGTGTGTGTGTGTGTGTGTGTGTGTGTGTGTGTGTGTGTGTGTGTGTGTGTGTGTGTGTGAGAGAGAAAGAGGTGTGTGTGCGTGCGTGCGTGTGTGCGTGCATACGTATGTGCATTCCCTGCCTTGCAGTTTGATTAAATCCACAGGGGTGCTCTGCTTGTGTCACAATTACATTCAGATAGAGATCCTTGGTCCCTTGTCCCCATACTATTACTTTACTAGTAATGTGCAGAGACACGGCTCGCTGCCCGATCCACTTACACACAATATTGAGTGAAACTACTCTTAATCCTCCCCCCTAATACACTATATATACAAAAGTATTTGGACACCCCTTCAAATAAGTGGATTCGGCAATTTCAGCCACACCCGTTGCTGACATGTATAAAGTCAAGCACACAGCCATGCCATCTCCATAGACAAACATTGGCAGTAGATTGGCCAACCTGGCACCTTCATAGGATGCCACCTTTCCAACAAGTCAGTTTGTAAAATGTCTGCCCTGCTAGAGCTGCCCCAGTCAACTGTAAGTGCTGCTATTGTGAAGTAGAAACCTCTAGGAGCAGCAACGGCTCAGCCGTGAGGTGGTAGGCCACGAAAGCACACAGAATGGGATCGCCGAGTGTTGAAGTGTGTAGCATGTAAAAAGTCCTCAGTTGCAACACTCACTACCGACTTCCAAACTCCTTCTGGAAGCATATACTATCTGTGTACCGTATACATGTATATGTCAGGTGTACATTTGCTGATACAGTAAGTACCTTTGAATGGGGTATGGTAGGAGGTGCTAGGCGCACCGGTTTGAGTGTGTCAAGAACTTTCAAGTGTGTATCAAGAATGGTCCACCACCCAAAGGACATGCAGCCAACTTGACACAACTGTGGGAAGCATTGGAGTCAACATGGGCCAGCATCTCTGTGGAACGCTTTTGACACCTTGTAGAGCCCATGCCCCGACGAATTGAGGGTGTTATGAGGGCAAAAGAGGGTACAACTCGTTTGTAGGAAGGTATTCCTAATGTTTTGTACACTCAATGTATATCTGCAGGTAAATAAATATAGTTCATATATTACCTACTTACTTAGGCCTTTGTATTCCTTGCGGAACATAGGCCATCAATGAATCTCCTCCATCCCTTTCAGTCTTGTACCCTCGGCTCCATGTGTTTTCATATTGTTGATTAACAGTATGTGTATAAATATGTCAGGTGTATCTGCATTTGTGTATATATTGCTGATATACAGTACCAGTCAAACGTTTGGACACACCTAGGGATTCAAGGATTTTTCTTCATTTTGACTATTTTCTACATTGTAGAATAATAGTGAAGACATCAAAACTATGAAATAACACATATGGAATCATGTAGTAACCAAAAACGTGTAAAACAAATCAAAATATATTTTAGATTTTAGATTCTTCAAAGTAGCCACCCTTGAAAAAAAAAAAAAAAAAAGGAGCCACCCTTGATGACAGCTTTGCACACTCTTGGCATTCCTTCAACCAACTTCACCTGGAATGCTTTTCCAACAGTCTTGAAGGAGTTCCCACATATGCTGAGCACTTGTTGGCTGCTTTTCCGTCACTCTGCAGTCCAACGCAAATTTAGACTCATCAGACCAAAGGACAGATTTCCACTGGTCTAATGTCCATTGCTTGTGTTTCTTGGCCCAAGCTAGTCTCTTCTTATTATTGGTGTCCTTTAGTAGTGGTTTCTTTGCAGCAATTTGACAATTTTTCCCTGTTTATCAAAAGTGTTGGAAAAACTGATTGCCTTTTTGATGTCTATAGTATTCTCTCTGGTATGCAATCTGGTTTCCGCTCAGGTTATGGATGTGTCACCGCAACCTTAACCTCTCTGCGCTACGGATCCCTTTAGCGGGATCATTTTCCTAAACAACCGCTGAATTGCAGGGCGCCAAATATTACTAAAAATATTTATAATCATGCAATCACAAGTGAAATATACCAAAACACAGCTTAGCTTGTTGTTAATTCACCTATCGTGTCAGATTTTGAAAATATGCTTTACAGTGAAAGCAATCCAAGCTTTTGTGAGTGCATCAATCAATGCTAGAACTGCTAGCCCCAAATTAGCATGGTCGCGAAAGTCAGAAAAGCAATCAAATTAATCGCTTACCTTTGATAATCTTCGGATGTTTGCACTCACGAGACTCCCAGTTACACAATAAATGTTATTTTTGTTCGATAAATATCACTTTTATAACAAAAAACGCCATTTGGGTTGCGCGTTATGTTCAGAAAACCACAGCCTCGTTCCGGTCCTGAAAGGCAGAAGAAAATTCCCAAACGTATCAGATTCAAAAATGTTACTAAAAATATTTATAATCATGCAATCACAAGTGAAATATACCAAAACACAGCTTAGTTTGTTGTTAATCCACCTATTGTGTCAGATTTTGAAAATATGCTTTACAGCGAAAGCAATCCAAGCTTTTGTGAGTGTATCAATCAATGCTAGAACTGCTAGCCCCAAATTAGCATGGTCACGAAAGTCGGAAAAGCAATAAAATGAATCGCTTACCTTTGATAATCTTCGGATGTTTGCACTCACGAGACTCCCAGTTACACAATAAATGTTCTTTTTGTTCGATAAATATTACTTTTATAACAAAAAAACGCCATTTGGGTTGCGCGTTCTGTTCAGAAAACCACAGCCTCGTTCCGTTTGACGAAAATTCCCCAAAGTATCCGTAATGTTCGTAGAAACATGTCAAATGTTTTTTATAATCAATCCTCAGGTTGTTTTTAACATACATAATCGATAATATTTCAACCAGACCGTAACCTATTCAATAAAAGAGAGAAAGAAAATGGAGAGCTACCCCTCTCGCACGCAGGAACTAATCAAAGGACACCTGACTAGTTTTGAAAACTCACACTAATTTTTCAAAATAAAAGCCTGAAACTATGTCTTAAGCCTGGTCACAGCCTGAGGAAGCCATTGGAAAAGGAATCTGGTTGATACCCCTTTAAATGAAAGAAAGACGGGCAATGAAACACAGATTTAAAAAATTTAAATCACTTCCGGGTTAGATTTCCTCAGGTTTTCGCCTGCAAAATCAGTTTTGTTATACTCACAGACAATATTTTGACAGTTTTGGAAACTTTGGAGTGTTTTCTATCCTAATCTGTAAATTAGATGCATATTCTACGGTCTGGACCTGAGAAATAGTCCGTTTACCTTGGGAATGTTATTATTTTTTTTTATAAAAAAATTGACCCCTAGCGTCAAGAAGTTAAAGGTCCTCAATGATGTCACCATTGCCCTTGATTCTAAGCAATGTTGTGCTACTATTTTTATTGACTTGTCCAAAGCTTTTGATATGGTAGACCATTAAATTCTTGTGAGCCGGCTAAGGAGTATTGGTGCCGCTGAGAGTTTTTGGCCTGGTTTGATAACTACCTCTCTCAAAGAGTGCAGTGTGTAAAGTATGAAAATCTGCTGTCTCAGCCACTGCCTGTCACCAAGCGAGTACCCCAAGGCTCAATCCTAGGCCCCACGCTCTTCTCAATTTACATCATCAACATAGCTCAGGCAGTAGGAAGCTCTCTCATCCATTTACATGCAGATTTTTATTTTTATTTATTTTATTTCACCTTTATTTAACCAGGTAGGCTAGTTGAGAACAAGTTCTCATTTGCAACTGCGACCTGGCCAAGATAAAGCATAGCAGTGTGAACAGACAACAACACAGAGTTACACATGGAGTAAGCAATAAACAAGTCAATAACATGGTAGGAAAAAGAGAATCTATATACAATGTGTGCAAAAGGCATGAGGTAGGCAATAAATCGAATAATTACAATTTAGCAGATTAACACTGGAGTGATAAATCATCAGATGATCATGTGCAAGAAGAGATACTGGTGTGCAAAAGAGCAGAAAAGTAAATAAATAAAAGCAGTATGGGGCTGAGGTAGGTAAATTGGGTGGGTAGTTTACAGATGGACTATGTACAGCTGCAGCGATCGGTTAGCTGCTCGGATAGCAGATTTTTAAAGTTGTTGAGGGAGATAAAAGTCTCCAACTTCAGAGATTTTTGCAATTCGTTCCAGTCGCAGGCAGCAGAGAACTGGAAGGAAAGGCGTCCAAATGAGGTTTTGGCTTTAGGGATGATCAGTGAGATACACCTGCTGGAGCGCGTGCTACGGGTGGGTGATGATACAGTCTTATACTCAGCTGGCCCCTCCCCTCAGATTTTGTGTTAAATACTCTACAACAAAGCTTTCTTTGTGTCCAACAAGCTTTCTTTACCCTTAACCTGCTTCTGAACACCTCCAAAACAAAGGTCATGTAGTTTGGTAAGAAGAATGCCACTCTCCCTACTGGTGTGATTACTACCTCTGAGGGTTTAGAGCTTGAGGTAGTCACCTCATACAAGTACTTGGGAGTATGGCTAGGCAGTACACTGTCCTTCTCTCAGCACATATCAAAGCTGCAGGCTTAAGTTAAATCAAGACTTGGTTTCCTCTATCGTTATCGCTCCTCTTTCACCCCAGCTGCAAAACTAACCCTGATTCAGATGGCCATCCAACCCATGCTAGATTACGGAGACATAATTTATAGATCGGCGGGTAAGGGTGCTCTCGAGTGGCTAGATGTTCTTTACCATTCGGCCATAAGATTTGCCACCAATGCTCTTTATAGGACACATCACTGCACTCTATACTCCTCTGTATACTGGTCATATCTGTACACCCGTCACAAGACCCACTGGTTGATGCTTATTTATAAAACCCTCTTAGGCCTCACTCCCCCCTATCTGAGATATCTACTGTAGCCCTCATCCTCCACATGCAACACCCGTTCTGACAGTCACATTCTGTTAAAAGTCCCCAAAGCGCACACATTCCTAGGTCACTCCTCTTTTCAGTTTGCTGCAGCTAGCGACTGGAACGAACTGCAACAAAACAGTCAAACTGGACAGTTTTATCTCAATCTCTTCATTCAAAGACTCAATCATGGACACTCTTACTGACAGTTGTGGCTGCTTTGTGTGATGTATTGTTGTCTCTACCTTCTTGCCCTTTGTGCTGTTGTCTGTGCCCAATAATGTTTGTACCATGTTTTGTGCTGCTACAATGTTGTGTTGCTACCATGTTATTGTCATGTTATGTTGCTACCATGCTGTGTTGTCATGTTTTCTGCCTTGCTATGTTGTTGTCTTAGGTCTATGTTTATGTAGTGTTGTGTTGTCTCTCTAGTTGTGATGTGTGTTTTGTCCTATATTTATATTTTATTTATTTTTGTATTTTTAATCCCAGCCCCTGTCCCCGCAGGAGGCCTTTTGCCAATTGGCAGGCCGTCATTGTAAATAAGAATTTGTACTTAACTGACTTGCCTAGTTAAATAAATGTTAAATAAAATAGAATAAAATAAATATAGGCTTGATTCACACAGTCTCCTCTGAACAGTTGATGTTACTTGAACTTTGTGAAGAATTTATTTGGCCTGCAATTTCTGATGTGCAGTTAACTCTAATGAACTTATCCTCTGCAGCAGAGCTAACTCTGTGTCTTCCATTCCTGTGGCTGTCCTCATGAGAGCACGTTTCATCATAGCACTTGATGGTTTTTGCGACTGCACTTGTAGAAACTTTCAAAGTTCTTGATATTTTCTGGATTGACTGACCTTCATGTCTTAAAGTAATGATGGACTGTGTTTTGTCTTTGCTTATTAGAGCTGTTCTTGCCATAATATGGACTTGGTATTTTACCAAATAGGGCTATCTACTGTATACCACCCCTACCTTGTCACAACATAAGGAAAGAAATTCCACAAATTAACTTTTAACAAGGCACCACTGTTAACTGAAACACATTCCAGGTGACTACCCCATGAAGCTGGTTGAGAGAATGCCAAAAGTCTGCAAAGCTGTCAGCAAGGAAAAGGGTGGCTGCTTTGAAGAATCTCAAATATAAAATATATTTAGATTTGTTTAACACTTTTTTGGTCACTACATAATTCCATGTGCTATTTCATAGTGTTGATGTCTTTGCTATTATTCTACAATGTAGAAAATAGTACAAATAAAGACAAACCCTGGAATGAGTAGGTGTGTCCAACCTTTTGACTGGTACTGTATCTGCGTAAACATGTCAGGTGTATATCTGCAGAGAGTGTGGAGGCCAAGCAGGCGGTGATGGCGGTAGCCATTTTCTACTGAAACGTGTATAATTAAATTGGTTAAAGAAGTCTCAAATATCACTCGTGTATTCCCTGCAGCTTTAGGATCGCAGCAAAGTTGTTTCCTGTTTGTCACATTCGCATTGTTCAATCAAAACCCCCCCTAATTGATTGGTTGACAAATAGTGCTTCCCACAATGCAGGTGATGGCTGCATGTTGCTGTTGGTGAGAAGCAACTGCAGTGACTTGAAGGAGAATATCAAAAACTGCATGAACTTTCATCACATGGATTTTTTCGAAATGTAGGTGCAAGTAAGACAATTTTATCTCGATAATGTAACACTTTAAAAGTGTTACATTATGACGACCATCATTGGTCACCACCAGAGACTGAAGGGGAAGCGAAACACCCAACTTGCTGATTCAATTGAAGTAAATTAAGTAAACCAGACCCAGCTGCTATCACATTAGGGTTTATGGGAGAGCCATCCCTTTCAGTAGACAGGAACTGACCATTTTTCCCCCTAATGGTAAACATCCTGCGTGAACTCCTCATTCATCTTTGGTCACCACCTTTCAAAGCATGTTGCGTTTTGGGGACAAAATGTAGCTACTCGAAGACGGCCCTTTTCTTAGTATGGTCTCAGTTGTTGAATACCAGTCCTACCCGCCTAAAATTGCAGATAAATATTGCCGTAGATGCTGGATAATAGGATGCCTCCGGTTTAATGTCCTCCTTTGGGCAAGAGTTTGTATATTACTCATTGACATTACTGGTGGATGTGTTATTCTCAGATTTCCTGGTGTTAATGTTATCTGCTAGAGGGTGTATGACAGTGTATGGTATATTGTCCACACAACTGAAAGACTGGTATGGCATTGCCAATTACGGAACATTACCCAACAGCATAACTCGATTTGACTTAAATTTATTTGGTTGATTACATGTTTGAAAGGTTACAGTCTGACTGCTTGTTCTCCAGCAGTACTCGTCTGCAGTCGGGAAGTCCAGGGCCCCCCAGTTGATCACGTTTCCAGGGGTGAAGTTTGTCTGGTTAGTCTACCTTTGGATCTCACGGGGAGACAGCATGTTGTCATCCGTCAGCAGGCCAACGAACATCTGCTGCCGGGCGAAAAGCCTAACAAACTCAGCCTGCTCCTGAAACGTGTGTTCAGTAATCTAATGCCTTCTTGTTTTTGGGCTCCCAAGTGGCACAGCGGTCTAAGCCACTGCATCCCAGCACAAGAGGTGTCACTACAGTCCCTGGTTCAAATCCAGGCTGTATCACATCTGATTGGGCGGCGCATGGGTTTGGCCATCATTGTAAATAAGAATTTGTTCTTAACTGACTTGCCTAGAAAAATAAAGGTTACATTAAAATATCTGTTATTTTCAGTGTTTAATGCTTTATTTCATTAGAGCATTACCTTGTGGCCAAAAGTAACACTGTATGGTGAATAGTGTTTCATTTAAAACAGCCATGGTTTTGTACTAATTCTATCTGTTCAAGGATGACGTTTTTTCCTTTAATGGCTTCAGATTGGAGGAATTTCCTCGTGCTGGCTTTGCCATCCAGCCACAGCTGTCCAAGGCCTGTCTCAGAGGCCCAGATAGAGTGCCAGGTGTTGAGGGTGTAGTCCTGGCCATCAAAGACAGCGGCACTGTTCTTGGAAAGTTGTTTGATCTCGCCTACCGTCATCCTCTTGAAGATGACAAAAGTGTCATCTTTAGTAGGTGTGGCGAGGGAGAACAGGATGTGGTTCCTTCTGAGATCCATGAAAAACCTGGAGACACATGTAGAGGGACAGGGAGAAACCTGTAGAGGGACAGGGAGAAACCTGTAGAGGAACAGGAAGAAACATGTAGAGGGACCGGGAGAAACATGTAGAGGGACAGGGAGAAACATGTAGAGGGACCGGGAGAAACATGTAGAGGGACCGGGAGAAACATGTAGAGGGACCGGGAGAAACATGTAGAGGGACAGGGAGAAACATGTAGAGGGACAGGGAGAAACATGTAGAGGGACAGGGAGACACATGTAGAGGGACAGGGAGAAACATGTAGAGGGACAGGGAGAAACATATAGAGGGACAGGGAGACACATGTAGAGGGACAGGGAGAAACATGTAGAGGGACAGGGAGAAACATGTAGAGGGACAGGGAGAAACATGTAGAGGGACAGGGAGAAACATGTAGAGGGACAGGGAGACACATGTAGAGGGACAGGGAGAAACATGTAGAGGGACCGGGAGAAACATGTAGAGGGACCGGGAGAAACATGTAGAGGGACAGGGAGAAACATGTAGAGGGACAGGGAGAAACATGTAGAGGGACAGGGAGAAACATGTAGAGGGACCGGGAGAAACATGTAGAGGGACCGGGAGACACATGTAGAGGGACAGGGAGAAACATGTAGAGGGAAAGGGAGAAACATGTAGAGGGACAAGGAGAAACATGTAGAGGGACAGGGAGAAACATGTAGAGGAACAGGGAGAAACATGTAGAGGGACAGGGAGACACATGTAGAGGGACAGGGAGAAACATCGTGAGAAATGATTATGGTTTATGCGTCATACAATTGGCAAAAAAAGTTACCATCCATTTGTTTTAATAAGTTGAACATTAGTCAATAAAAAAAGTAAAAGTTTGGTTTCAGTGTGAGTTCTCTAGAGGTCATTAGTCTCACATGAGCTGTGTTGGTCTCTTGTGGAAAGGTCAACATTTTACCTGAGAGGTCTGCAGAAAGATTGTGAACAAGTTTTTCCTGATCAAAACATCTTTAATTTCACCTTTAGTCTATGTAGTCTTAAATATGTACATATACACACACAAAACTGCTACAAAGTGCATACTCTAGCAAGAGTTTAAATAACAAACGCCTCAACATTACAAAATAAGTTTATATTATTTACTGTCACATTTCATTACCACAATCAATAGTAGGAATTCTCCATTGGGTAAGGATAATTGTAATTAATTTTAATGAACTGTTTCTATTACAGCGTCATGCACTGCAGAACAGAGAGGAGGAATGTTGGTTTGGTCAGGTATAAGTAGTAGTGGCAGTGGTGATTAAGGAGCGTGAGGACGGGTGTGGAGGCTGATTGGCAATGAGTAGCAGCTGGTGCACGTTGAGGTAATAGAGGGTCTGCGTTCAAGGCAGATAGTTGAGAGTTATGTTCAAGTCTGGTCCATAGAGTTAGTTAGAGGACCCATCTTTGTATGTTTCAGTATGGCGTCTGTGAGAACAAGGGCAGTGCCATTGATGCCATCTCATTTTTAAAGTTGTACAATTTCTTCTTCTTTTGTATTTGAAAAATACAAATGTCCATGTCCATACAAAAACGGTTTATATCCATGATGAGTCCTCTAAGTTCATTATTTAACTCCATCAATTACCTTTTTCTGTTGCATAGCCTGGCCGGTATGCTGTTAATCTTCTACTTGCCGTAGAACCGGTATCTAGAATGAGTTTACCCTTCCCAAATCCTAACTTTTTAAATACTACAGCGAAAAATACTAAACTGACTTCAGTGCCTAGGATACACTTCATCCTGCACTTGAGGATATATTGTTTCTCTGTAGATGGATAACAAACACAGGTACTCCCTGGATGAAGTCAATGGTTTTCCTGAAGGCATACTGTGTCTGCGTCCCAAATCGGACCCTATTCCTTTTTTATTGCTCTACCTTTGACCAGTGCACTACATAGGGAATAGGGTGTCATTTGCTACACAGCCTGTATCTGTCTCTCATCCTGTTTCACTGACTGCAGAGGAAATTAACAGCTATCCTCGGGTGAGATAGAGAGTTTTGACAAACATGGACAGAGCTTTTCTGTTTCTTGAGAGTTGCCGTGTCCGAATAGCCATACTACATACTACATACTTAAACTGCTAACAATGTACTCATCTTCGTATACTATTTAACAAGCACCATTTAGTAAAAAGCATGCAGTTTGCCATAGCCGCAACAAAGCAGTAGCGGCTCTTGACAGGCTTAGTAAGTGGGACGGGGTTGAGTGCGGGTGGATTTTTCCAAATTCAACAGACATCCATCCCTATATACATGTAGCCCATTTATCCTATTTAATAAGAACTGAAGAGAGAAACAGATAATTATGTCCCATTTCAACATATTCATTAGTGAAACCGAAGTGTATATATAAATTAAATAATATCCTAGTACACACACCAAAACTTTTCAAATGTTAAAATCAAAAGGCTAGTGCACAGACAATCGTGGACAGTTGGGTGCATGGTAAATGCAGAACCACTGGACAGCAACATAATAAACTAAAACACTGGGAACAAAATCAGAATGAATGCTGAGGCTAAATCCACGAGTTTGGGAAACCCTGGCCTAGCCTACAAAACTAAAACAATCCATATGTTCAAATCAAAAGGCCTGATTAACATGACATCAGTAACACAGCCACATCCCGAGTCCCTGGTGCAGACACATTCAGAAATCAAAAGAGGGTTTACTGTTCAGTTTTAAAGCTCTGACGAAAACCAAGAGAACAAAACACACTTTCAATGAGAAAACAGAAATCCACTTTAGGTTAAAAAAAGACTTCTGTTTTCAAAGATGTTTGCAAAAGGCTACTCGTTATCATTGTAGGGATATCTTTTTTAGTTAGCCTACATTTGAACAACACGCAGAAGCTTTGCTATTTGTCATCTTCCCAATTATGTAGCCTAGATTTGTTGTTTGGCTTCTTGAAGAGAACTAGGGACAATCATTCGCAGCCCACCTCCAATGCACTGTGGAAAAGTGTGCATCGAATTCTACTAGATGAAGAGCCGAAATGAGTATAACATCCTGGCATTTAAACTATACTTGATTTCCAAAAATCCACACACTGTAAAATATATTTTTGCATACTGAGAATACGCCATGCGCGATTGCGTAGTTTCCTACTATTCGTAGATTTTTGAATTAGTGTGACACACGTGCACATAAACAAACACACATACACAATCACATGCCTGCACACCATCTTGGTTGTCCATCGAAGACAATGATGACAGTGCTCCCCTTGGGGATGGGGACGGGGGGAGGGGTGGGTTAGACCTTTTGGTGCTCGTGTCACTTCATCTGGCTGTGGAGGCTGATGCGAGAGCAACACACTGGTGCAGCTGTGTTGGGAGTCAGATTGCATTATCCCAGCTGCATATTGGGGTGCGTCTCTGGGTGCTGTCTCTGGTCTGTTGCATCTCCTTTGTAAGATAGTATCTTCCAGGTGCTGAACCCCTCTGGCACAGGTATACTGCCAGGTGCACCTGACCAGTGCTAGGGTTTCCAGGTTGAAGGGATTTAAGTCATAGTGCTTCAGCAGGTCCTTGCTGTGGTCTTTGAAGTATTTTTTCTGACCTCTAGAAGAGCGTTTGGATGCATCGAGTTTTCTAGAGAACTGAGCGGGGGAGGCAGTGACCAGGCATGTGCATCACGTGTCCGAGCCAGTGAAGGTGTCATTTAACCTAAATAGTGTGGGAGCACGTAGGGGAGAGGACACTACCAAGGTAGATGAAATGGGGTACCACTTTGAGAGGAACACTGGGGGATGTAGATGAGATTTGAGCAATTATTTCTGTCTTCTGGGTATTAACTTGGAGGCCGACAGAGAGGTAGAAGGAGGAGAGCAGAGGTGTGTTCAACAAGGATTTGGTTTGTGAATGTTCATTGCGAACTATGTTTGTTATCAACAGAGTTTGTTGAACGTTTTTAATGTTCCATTTCTGTTAGTTTCTGTTAGTTTCTGTTGGCAAAACTGAAGTGGATGTAGCAAGAGGAGCAGCTGTGCTTGTTGGAGCAATTGTGGAAGATTTTTTTTTAGATTTTGTTCCCGATCCTATTGAAGCTGTCACGCCCGGATCTGTTTCAAATAACAAAATGTTCAAATCAAATCAAAAGTATTTATATAGCCCCTCTTACATCAGCTGATATCTCAAAGTGCTGTACAGAAACCCAGCCTAAAACCCCAAACAGCAAGCAATGCAGGTGTAGAAGCACGGTGGCTAGGAAAAACTCCCTAGAAATACCAAAACGTAGGAAGAAACCTAGAGAGGAACCAGGCTATGAGGGGTGGCCAGTCCTCTTCTGGCTGTGCCAGGTGGAGATTATAACAGAACATGGCCAAGATGTTCAAATGTTCATAGATGACCAGCATGGTCAAATAATAATAATCACAGTAGTTGTCGAGGGTGCAGCAAGTCAGCACAGTCGAGGGTGCAGCAAGTCACCTCTCTTAATGATCGGCTTTTCATAGCCGATCATTAAGAGTATCTCTATCGCTCCTGCTGTCTCTAGAGAGTTGAAAACAGCGGTCTGGGACAGGTAGCACGTCCGGTGAACAGGTCAGGGTTCCATAGCCGCAGGCAGAACAGTTGAAACTGGAGCAGCAGCACGGCCAGGTGGACTGGGGACAGCAAGGAGTCATCATGCCAGGTAATCCTGAGGCATGGTCCTAGGGCTCAGGTCATCCGAGAGAGAGAAAGAAAGACAGAAAGAGAGAATTAGAGAGAGCATACTTAAATTCACACAGGACACCGGATACGACAGAAGAAGTACTCCAGATATAACAGACTGACCCTAGCCCCCCGACACATAAACTAATGCAGCATAAATACTGGAGGCTGAGACAGGAGGGGTCAGGAGACACTGTGGCCCCATCCGATGATACCCCCGGACAGGGCCAAACAGGAAGGATATAACCCCATCCACTTTGCCAAAGTACAGCCCCCACACCACTAGAGGGATATCTTCAGCCACCAACTTATCATCCTGAGACAAGGCCGAGTATAGCCCACAAGATCTCCGCCAAAGGCACAACCCAAGGGGGGGCGCCAACCCAGACAGGAAGACCACGTCAGTGACGCACCCCTCCTAGGGACGGCATGAAAGAGCACCAGTAAGCCAGTGACTCAGCCCCTGTAATAGGGTTAGAGGCAGAGAATCCCAGTGGGGAGAGGGAAACCGGCCAGGCAGAGACAGCAAGGGCGGTTCGTTGCTCCAGAGCCTTTCCGTTTACCTTCACACTCCTGGGCCAGACTACACTCAATCATATGACCCACTGAAGAGATGAGTCTTCAGTAAAGACTTAAAGGTTGAGACCGAGTCTGCGTCTCTCACATGGGTAGGCAGACCATTCCATAAATATTGAGCTCTATAGGAAAAAGCCCTACCTCCAGCTGTTTGCTTTCAAATTCTAGGGTCAATCACTTTTCCATGTGAATATTAAAATCCCCAAAAATGTGAATATTATCTGCTATGACTACAAGGTCCGATAGGAATTCAGGCAACTCAGTGAGGAATGCTGTATATGGCCCAGGAGGCCTGTAAACAGTAGCTATAAAAAGTAATTGAGTAGGCTGCATAGATTTCATGACTAGAAGCTCAAAAGACGAAAACTTCATTTTTGGGGGGTAAATTGAAATTTGCTATCGTAAATGTTAGCAACACCTCCGCCTTTGCGGGATGCACGGGGGATATGGTCACTAGTGTAACCAGGAGGTGAGGCCTCACTTAACACAGTAAATTCATCAGGCTTAAGCCATGTTTCAGTCAGGCCAATCACATCAAGATTATGATCAGTGATTAGTTCATTGATTATAACTGCCTTTGAAGTGAGGGATCTAACATTAAGTAGCCCTATTTTAAGATGTGAGGTATCACAATCTCTTTCAATAATGGCAGGAATGGAGGAGGTCTTTATCCTAGTGAGATTGCTAAGGCGAACACCGCCATGTTTAGTTTTGCCCAACCTCGGTCGAGGCACAGGCACGGTCTCAATGGGGATAGCTGAGCTGACTACACTGACTGTGCTAGTGGCAGACTCCACTAAGCTGGCAGGCTGGCTAACAGCCTGCTGCCTGGCCTGCACCCTATTTCATTGTGGAGCTAGAGGAGTTAGAGCCCTGTCTATGTTTCAGCTGTTTTTGTGATTTTCTCCACCCACCTCCAGGTGTCTCCTGTTTTCCCCATTAGTCCCCGGTGTATTTTTCCCTGTGATTCCTGTCTCTCTGTGCCAGTTTGTCTTGTTTCACCAAGTCAACCAGCATTTCTCCTAGCTCCTATTTTTCCCAGTCTCTGTTTTTCCCCTTCTGGTTTTGACCCTTGCCTGTCCTGACACCGAATCCGCCTGCTTGACCACTCTGCCTGTTCTGACCTCAAGCGTGCCTGTCTCCTTGTACTGTTTGGAGTCGGACCTGTTCACTGAACCCCTGCCTGTCCTGACCTCGAGCCTGCCAATCCCCTGGTACTGTTAGGATTCTGACCTGGTTTATGAACTCTCGCCTGTCCCCGATCTGCCTTTTGCCTACCCCTTTTTGATATAATAAATATCGGAGCTCAACCATCTGCCTCCTGTGTCTGCATTTGGGTCTTGACTTGTGCCCTTATAGTAAGAACCGGCCCTGACAGACCCAGCAGACTGGGACCAGCTATGTCACGCTGTCTCCTTGCAGGGAGCCACCATTGGGAGGCATGAGGAGCTACTGCTGGACCTTTTGGAAGGGCTTCGTTCCTTGACGGAACGCCATGACCAAGGGTTCAAGGCTATAATGGAGCAAATCATTGCGTTAGCTCATAGGCAGCCCGCCACCTCTGAGACCTCCCAACTACCCAGTAACCATTCTACGACTAGTGGACTTGTTCAACCTACCCCGGCTCCTCAAGAAGCCCGCTTACCTCCTCCGGACCGTTATGCAGGCGATCCTGGTATCTGCCGGGCGTTCCTTTCCCAGTGCTTCCTCATTTTCGAAATCCAGCCCTCTTCGTTCCCGTCGCACCAATCGACGATCGTGTATTTAATCACGCTAATGTCCGTAAGGGCGCTCTCCTGGGCAACGGCTGTGTGGGAGCAGAAATCCCCTGTGTGCCATAGCCTGGAGGAATTCATGGGAGAAGTGAGGAAGGTTTTCGATTCTCCGGTTCCCGGGAGGAAGGCGGCCCAAACTACTGCAGGTTCATCAGAACTCCCGTAGGGTGGCAGATTACGCAGTACATTTTCTCACATTGGCCACCGAGAATTCCTGGAATCCGGAGGCTCTGTTTGACACCTTTCTCCACAGACTATCGGAGGGGATAAAGGACGAGCTCGCAGCTCGGGAAATACCATGGGACCTCGATTCCCTCATCGCCCTGGCGATTTAGGATTAATGGGCGCCTACGAGACCGGCGGTGTGAGATGAGGTCGGGTCTCCGGAACACTCAGTCGTCTGCTGATGCTGGCGCACATCCGAAGGAATCTGGAAATCCCTGAAGTTGGTATTTCTGAGGAGAGCCGAAAACACCCGAGATTCCCAGAGAATCATCGGCGACGGGTGAGTTGGATACTCCTGAGCCCATGCAACTGGGAAGAGCTAGGTTATCGGTTGGGGAACGCTCAAGTAGGCTGAATTCTAACTGTTGTCTGTACTGTGGAGGGGCGGGACATTACATAGCTACCTGCCCTGTTAGGAACCCTTGTCTCTGGTGGGTACAAGTACTCTGATGAGCCAGACTGGGAGTCCCCTAACTTCATTCACCCATCCACATTTTTTTGTGATTCTGCTGTGGGGAGTCCAGTCTAAGTCTCTCCGGGTGCTCATTGACTCTGGGGCTGATGAAAGTTTTATGGATGCTACCATGGTTTCGGAATGAGGTATTCCCACTCAACTTCTCTCTGTCCCCATGGATGCAAGGGAACTGGATGGCCGCTCTGTTGGAAGAGTCACCTATAACACTGTGCCCGTCTATATACGGGTATCAGGAAACCACAGAAACCAACCATACAGTTCCTCCTCATCGATTTTTATTTTAAAATTTAAAATTTAAATTATTTTTTATATATTTTTTAATTATTATTTATTTTTTAATATATATATATTTTTCCGGATACACGAAAGAGATGAGTGGAAGACAGCCTTTAACACAGCCAGTGGACATTATGAGTATCAAGTCATGCCGTTTGGACTCACCAATGCCCCTGCTGTCTTCCAGGCTCTGGTAAACGATGTGCTCCGGGACATGCTAAACTGTTTCGTGTTTGTCTACCTTGACGACATCCTGTTTTTTCCCCGGTCTGCCCAAGAACACATTCTTCATGTCAGACAAGTCCTTCAGCGCCTCCTGGAGAACTAATTGTTTGTGAAAGCCGAGAAGTGTGAGTTCCACCGCTCTATAATCTCCTTTCTGGAATATGTCATCGCTGATGGATATGTTCAAATGGATCCTGAAAAAGTGAAAGCAGTGGTAGTGGCCTCAATCTACATCCAGGGTGCAGTTACAACGTTTCCTGGGTTCGCTAACTTCTACCGCCGTTTCATTCAGGGCTACGGCACCCTGGCGGCCCCCCTCCCAAAGTACTGTTCACATGGTCTCCAGTGGTCGACAGAGCCTTCTGTTGTTTGAGTGAGGGCCCTGTCCCAGCGATCTGCCCAGGACCAGAAGCTCCATCCCTGTGCCTTACTGTCCCATCGTCTCAATCCTGCGGAGAGGAACTACGACGTAGGCAACCGAGAACTCCTGGTGGTCAAGATGGCGTTGGAAGAGTGGAGGCACTGGCTGGAAGGAGCAGAACAGCCATTCTTGGTTTGGACCGACAATAAAAATGTGGAATATCTCCGTACAGCCAAGCGCCTTAACTTCAGGCAAGCTCGGTGGGCTTTATTGTTTACAAGATTCAACTTCACCATTTCCTACCGCCCAGGGTCCAAAAATGTGAAGCCTGATGCCCTCTCCCGCCTATACAGTTCCTCTGCCGCACCCTCAGTCTCCGAAACGATTCTCCCTACCTCATGCCTTGCGGCTTCAGTGGATTAGGCTATCGAAAACCTTGGTCCACAAGGCACAACGTTCCCAGCCTGAACCTGAAGGGGGCCTGGCTAACCGGTTGTTTGTCCCTAACTCAGTCTGGTCCCGGGTTCTGGAATGGGCTCATTCCTCCAGGCTGACCTATCGTGCAGGTTCGCGCCGTACCCTAGCCTTCCTCCGACAACTTTTCTGGTAGCCCACAATGGTTCCTGACGTCTCTGCCTTCGTCACCGCATGCACAGTGAGTGCTCAGAACAAGACTACATGGCAAGCTCCTTCTGGCGTCCTTCAGCCACAACCTGTCCCATATCTCTCTGGACTTTGTCACCGGGCTCCCTCCATCTGATGGCAACACTGTCATTCTGACGGTAGTGGACCGGTTCTCCAAGACCGCCCATTTCATCCCTCTCCCCAAACTTCCCTCTGCCAAGGAGACGGCCCAGCTTATGGTGCAGCACGTCTTCCAGATCCGTGGACATAGTCTCCGACCGAGGTCCTCAGTTCTCGTCTCAGTTCTGAAAGGCGTTCTGCACCCTTATTGGGTTGTCGGCCAGCCTGTCCTCCGGATTCCATCCCCAGTCCAACGGCCAGTTGGTGCGAGCTAACCAGGACCTAGAAACCACCCTAAGATGCCTGGTCTCAACCAACCCCACTACCTGGAGCCGACAACTGGTCTGGGTGGAGTATGCCCAGAACACCCTTCCCTGTTCAGCCACGGGACTCACCCCATAGTGCACTCAAAAGGGGAATCAACCTCCACTCTTCCCAGAACAAGAGCAGGAGGTCAACGTATCCTCGACCCAGATGTTTGTCCGCCGCTTGTCGACTTACCTGGAGAAGAGTTCGGGCCGCACTTCTCAAGACCAACTCCAGGTATTGTCGACAAGCGGACCACCGCCAGACTCCAGCTCCCCGCTACCGCATTGGGTGGAGGGTATGGCTTTCCACTCGGGACCTGCACCTCCGGGTGGAGTCCTGAAAACTGTCCCCCTGTTTCATTGGTCCTTAGTTCCACTGCTGTCAGTCTTGTGTTACCCCGTACCCTCCGTATTAACCCGACTTTCCATGTGTCTAGGATTTTAGCCTGTGTCTCACTGTGCTTTGTCTTCTGTTCTCAGCTGAAAGACAGAGCTAACAGATTCTTATTTCTCTTTGTTCCAGATACTGTGTTAGGACATGGCTCCTCTAATGTCTCATAGAGGTGGACCCATTGACAATAGGGTGTTGGCCTCCCTGTGGATGATGGCCAACCAGGAAACTTTCAGGGGCGTGGTGGACCAGTTCAACCTCAGTAAAGGAACATTGCATCACCACTTCTTTCAAGTGGTAACAGGTCTGTCGAGTGAAGTGAAGTGGAAGTGTGAAGTGCCCTTCTGTGAAGTGAAGTGGCCTTCTGTAGAGCAGCTGCCAGTGGCTGCATTTGAGAGAAATACGGGGTTCCCTAGGGTGATTGGGTGTATAGATGGCAATGTGGGTGCCATCAGGGGACCCTCCAACAACAAGGATGCCTACATAAGCAGAAAGAGCCATGCCAGCTTCCAACTCCAGTCAGTGTGCGACAGCCAGCTCATTTTTACAAACAGGGAATGCTGGTTCTGTGCATGATGCCAGAGTGTACAGGACCAGCGACCTCAAGGCCCACCTGGAGACCAACCCAATTCCATCTGCCTTGGGATTCTGCATGCTCCCTAAGCGTGGACTTTATTGTCCCATTCAGAAACAACGGCCACCTTGAAGACGAACAAAAGCATTTCAACCAGGTCCACAGTTCAACACGTGGACACATTGAGAGGGCGGTTGAGATACCCAAGTGGAGGAGACTGCTACACTTGGACATGCGCCTTCTAAACAAAGTACCATGGGATTGCCAGTGCATGTGTTCTCCACAACTTGGTCCTGATCAATGAAGGGATAACAGAGGAAATAGCAGTGGAGGCCCCCATTAACACTGCCCCAGACCCCCAAAGGGCAGCTGTTCTACAATCACACACACACACACACACACACACACACACACACACACACACACACACACACACACACACACACACACACACACACACACACACATACACACACACACAAATACCCAACCACACATGTATTTATGTTTTTGTGTTATTTGTGTTATTTAAGTTTCCATTTGAATAAAACATGTTCCAAAACAATTTGTTATTAACGATTTCAGTTAAACATACAATCAAGGAAAATCTCAGGATAATTCATTATTAGGGTACAATTTAACAATAAATAAATAGATTCAGGCTACTATTATTTGAAATTCTGGAGTGCAGCGGTAAACTGTTTAAGAATATCGTTCCTCTCACTCTGTGCTTGAACTGTCTGTTTCTGAAGTGTGATGATATTGTCCAGTTTTGCCTCAAGCATCACCTTTGGTCTCCTTTTTGGGTCGAGAGTGGAGAGTGGTGTTGGCATGAGAGTTATAAGGTGCTGTAGCAGAGGGAGAGGGTGAGAGTGCATCAAGTGATACTGTAGTGTACTGTGTGTGGGGTGTTTGCAGAGGTGCTGGGTTGAGTGACAGTGTAATTAGTATTGTGTGCTGTATGTTGTGTGTGTAGTGATGTTGGGGTTGGTGTGGGATGTGAGTGTTGTGGGTAACAGTGTGAGTGTTGCGTGTGGGAAAAGATAATATAATGACTGCGGGGATCACCAGAGAGGACCTCCTTCATGATGGAGTAGAACTCCCACTTCCTTGTCCCTTGCCCCATCTTCTGATGACCATCAAGGCCTTGTACCAGAGATGAGGCATCTTAGGGTGATCTCCATGTCCTGGTTAGCTTGCTCTGACTGACAGTTGGATTGGGGATGGAATCCGGAGGATAGGCTGGCCGACTCCCCAATAAGGGTGCAGAACGCCTTCCAAAACTGAGATGAGAATTTAGGACTCTGGTCGGAAACCAAATCCACCGGGAGTCCATGGATCCGGAAGACGTGCTGCACCATGAGTTGGGCCGTTTCCTTGGCAGAGGGACGTTTGGGGAGAGGGATGAAATGAGCGGCCTTAGAGAACCGACCCACTACTGTCAGAATGACAGTATTGCCATCAGACGGGGGAAGCCCAGTGTCAAAGTCCAGAGAGATATGGGACCAGGCACGACGAGGGACAGGTTGTGGCTGAAGAAGGCCATAAGGAGCTTGCCGTGGAGTCTTGTTCTGGGCATGCACCGTGCATGTGGCGATGAAGGCAGAGACGTCAGGAACCATTATGGGCCACCAGAAACGTTGTCGGAGGAATGCTAGGGTACGGCGGGAACCTGGATGACAGGTTAGCTTGGAGGAATGAGCCCATTGCAGGACCCGGAACCGGACTGAGTTAGGGACAAACAACCGGTTAGCCGGCCCCCCTTCAGGTCCAGGCTGGGACCGTTATGCCTTGCGAACCAGGGTCTCAGTACCCCAACCCACTGTCGCTGCAAGGCATGGGGTAGGGAGAATGGTTTCAAAGACCGAGGGTGTGGCAGAGGAACTGTATAGACAGGAGAGGGCGTCAGGCTTCACATTTTTGGACCCTGGGCAGTAGGAAATGGTGAAGTTGAATATAGTAAACAATAAAGCCCACCGGGCCTGCCTGGAGTTAAGACGCTTGGCTGTAAGGAGATATTCCAAATTCTTATGGTCGGTCCAGACCAAGAATGGCTGTTCTGCTCCTTCCAGCCAGTGCCTCCACTCTTCCAACGCCATCTTGACCGCCAGGAGTTCTCGGTTGCTTACGTCATAGTTCCTCTCTGCAGGATTGAGACAATGGGACAGGAAAGCACAGAGATTAAGCTTTTGGTCCTGAGCAGAATGCTGGGACCGGATGGCCCCCACTCCAACATCAGAAGCATCAACCTCTACCACAAATTGACGAGACGGGTCCGGATCGATGAGGATGGGTGCTGTTGTGAGCCGCTGCTTCAGGTCCACAAAGGCTTTGTCGACAGCTGGAGACCATGTGAACGGTACTTTGGGGGAGGTGAGTGCCCAATGGTGGGTGGGGGGGGGGCCGCCAGGGTGCTTGTAACCCTGAATGAAATGGCGGTAGAAGTTTGCAAAACCTAGGAAACGTTGC
Source organism: Salvelinus fontinalis (assembly GCF_029448725.1). NCBI lineage: Eukaryota > Metazoa > Chordata > Actinopteri > Salmoniformes > Salmonidae > Salvelinus > Salvelinus fontinalis. The sequence goes on along the minus strand of NC_074670.1, from coordinate 29,771,622 downwards.
AACTGCACCCTGGACGTAGGTTGAGGCCAATCCACCAATTTCACATTTCCAGTAACATATCCCAGAAAGGCGATTGTAGAGCAGTGGAACTCACACTTCTTGGCTTTCACGAACAATTGGTTCTCCAGGAGGTGCTGAAGGACCTGCATAACATGAAGAACATGTTCTTGGGCAGACCGGGAAAAAAACAGGATGTCGTCAAGGTAGACGAGCACAAAACGGTTTATCAAAGCCTGGAAGACAGCGGGGCGTTGGTGAGTCCAAACGGCATGACCTGGTACTCATAATGTCCGCTGGCTGTGTTGAAGGCTGTCTTCCACTCATCCCCTTCTCGTATCCGAACCAGGTGGTAGGCATTCTGAAGGTCCAGCTTGGAAAAAATGGTGGCCCCCTTCAAAAGCCAAGAAGAGGAGTGGTAGGGAGTAGCAATTTTTACAGTAATGTCATTCAGTCCCTGGTAGTCAATGCACGGACGCAGGGTCTTGTCCTTCTTCTCCACAAAGAAAAACCCTGCGCCAGCAGCAGATGCAGACGGATGGACGGACCCAGTAGCCAGAGACTCCTCTATGTATTCCTCCATTGCCTTGGTCTTTGGCCCAGATAGAGAATATAGCCGACCCCGAAGGTGGTGTGGTGCCTGGGAGAAGATCAATTGCACAATCATAAGGACGGTGTGGGGGAAGGGAAGTAACACATGCCTTACTGAAAACCTCAAGGAGGTCATGGTATTCAGTGGGAATGGTAGAAACATCCAAAGCCTTGCTAACATCCTGAAGAAGACGTCTTGGGGAACAGCTCTGCTGCTTGAAGGCAGTGGGAATGGCAAAATGGGCTCCAACCCAGGATGGAGCTCGTGGTCCAGTCAATAACAGGGTTGTGTTTTTGGAGCCATGAAATTCCCAAGACAACAGGAACATGAGCAGATGCAATGAGGAGGAATTGTATGGTCTCACTGTGGTTACCTGAAACCCGTATATGAACGGGCACAGTACTATGGGTGACTCCACCTGTTGAGCGGCCATCCAGTGCCCTAGCATCCATGGGAACCGAGAGAGGTAGAGTGGGAATACCAAGCTCAGAAGCAATAGTAGCATCCATAAAACTTTCATCAGCGTCAATGAGCACTCTGAGAGACTTAGATTGGTCTCCCCACAGCAAAAGCACAAAAAAAGGTGTGCAGGTGATGGGAATTAGGGAACTCCCAGTCTGGCTCACCAGAGTACTTGTACCAGAGACAAGGGTTTCCTAAAAGGGCAGGTAGCTATATAATGTCCTGCCCCTCCACAGTACAGACAACAGTTAGAAATCAGCCTACGTGAGCGTTCCCCGACCGATAACCTAGCTCTTCCCAATTGCATCGGCTCAGGGGCATCCAACTCACCCGTCGTTGATGATTCACGAGGGAACTCGGGTGGCTTCGGATCCTCTCGGAAAAACTGCCTTCGGAACTTACGGATTCCTTTGAAGGTGAGTGAGCCATAGCGGATGAACGAGTGTGCCCGAGGCCAGACCTCCTCTCACTCCTGCGTTCCCTTAAACGTCCATCAATTCTAATGGTTAGGGCAATGAGGGAGTCGAGGTCCACCGGCAATTCCCGAGCAGCTAGCTCATCTTTTATCACCTCAGATGATCCGTGAAGAAAGGTATTGAAAAAGTTTCCAGATTCCAGGCACTCTCGGCGGACAACGCGCGAAAAACAACCGCGTAGTCTGCCACACTATGGCAGTTTTGACGTAATTCAAGAAGTTTAAGGTGGCCTTTCTCCCGGATACTGGAGACTCGAATACCTTCCTCACCTCTGCCATGAAATCCTCCAGATGACAACAAATGGCATAGCCCAGGAGAGCGCCCTTCCTGACATTAGCGTAATAATATACGCTATCTTAGATCGGAAACGAAGGAAATGAAGATGAAGGAAACGAAGATGGCTGTAGCTCAAAAATATGAGAGCCCTTCCAGAAGGTCCTGTAACAGCTCCTCATGTCTCCCAATGGTGCCTCCCTGCAGGGAGACAGCGTGGCGGAGCTGGTCCAAGTCTGCTGAGTCTGTCATGGCCAATTCGTACTATAAGGGCACAAGGCGAAACCCAGATACAGATACAGGAGGCAGATGGTTAGAATCCAATATGTTTATTAACAATCCAAAAGGGGAAGGCAAGAGAATGGTCATGGACAGGCAAAAGGTCATAACCAGTTCAGAGATCCAGAGGTACAGAGTGGCAGGCAGGCTCGAGGTCAGGGCAGGCAGAATGGCAGGCAGGCTCAAGGTCAGGGCAGGCAGAATGGCAGGCAGGCTCAAGGTCAGGGCAGGCAGAATGGTCAGGCAGGCGGGAATGGAGTCCAGAAAACAGGCAAGGTCAAAACCCGGGAGGACTAGTAGAAGAGAATAGAAAAGTAGGAGCACGGGAAAAAACACGCTGATTGACTTGAACATACAAGACAAACTGGCACAGAGAGACAGGAAACACATGGATAAATACACTAGGGAAAATAAGCGACACCTGGAGGGGGTGGAGATAATCACAAGGACAGGTGAAACAGATCAGGGTGTGACAGAAGCAGCAGGTAAGGTAAGAGAGATTTGAGGGTGTGTGTGGGGGGGGGGGGGGGGGGGGGGTAGCTGGGGATGTCCATAAGAAGAGATGCATGGGGGGGGGGAGCAGATAGCTGACTAGTGGTGGCTATTCAGCAGCATGATGGTCTGAGGGTAGAAACTATTGGCCAGTCTTTCAGTTTTTGCCATGATGGTCCTGTACTGCCCACGTCTGAGTGTTTAAAGCTGGGAGAATAGGTCATGGCTTGGGTGGCTGTGGTCCCTGATGATCATCTTGGCATTCCTGCGACACCTGCTGTTGTAGTGGTCCTGTAGGGCAGGCAGTGTGCACCCAATGATGTATTCGGCTGCACGTTTCACCCACTGAAGAGCCTTGCGGTCCGCGGCGATGGAGTTGCCGTGCCAGGCTGTGATGCAGCCTGACAGTATGCTCTCGATGGTGCTCCTAAGGTCGTTCATAGGCCATGAGGGCTGGCCTTCTGTGCAGATGGGGTGGAGCAAAAACCCTGCGCAGGGAGAGGATTAAGGTGAGGGTATGAGTGCGCAGTTCCTACACCCACCATCTTCACTCCAGCCAGACAGACTACTGTCTGCTTATTAAAGCATCCCTCTGCTGATGTAGAATTTCCTGCCACAAGGAATTATTTTAAACACAAAATGACTGTGGAATGAATTCACATCAAGCCAAATACTGTCATAGAACATGAATAACTGCAGTTTAATAAATTAAATAGGCAGAAAACACAGTTTAGGATTTGATAAGAAAATTACGAGGGATGAATGTTCTCTAAACTTCGTGTGTAGTATTAGAATCCTCAGTGGTGTTTCTGTATCAACATCTGGGAATAAAATGTGAGTATTGGGATATATGACCTGTGGTTGTTGTTTTTCTACTGTTAAACCTTCCAGAGGTCTACAGAGGATCAGTTATAGCTATGGTTATAGCTATGGTTTACATGGCTTCTTCTCAGATAAGAATGTTTGGCAACAAACATTATCTTAGTATGGTCTCAGATGTTGAAAATCAATCCTATCCACACACACACACAGACACACACACATACACACACACACGTTATCTGGGATTGCAGATAGTGTGTAAATAATGCTGTTAGATGCTGGATAATAGGATGCCTCCTGTGAAATGCTCTGCTTTGGGCAACAGTTTTCACTCTCATATTACCATATCGCGCGAGTGTGTGTGTTATTCTCATATAATCAGATTGCTGGTGTTAATTTTAGATTGTTATTTTTTGCTGCAGGGTGCAGCAGGTTGTGTGTGTGTGTAGGGCATGGGTGAACGCTGATCTACAAATTAGATATCACAGTTCATATCTTCAGGATGGTATTAAGTTGTAACAACACCAGTAACATTGTGAAACACACTGGCTTACATCCTGCCTTTGCACTAATGTTTAATTTCACGCCGAAGAGCAGCCCTGACATCCGTAACAAGGATATACTTATCCTAGCATGTTAGAACCACTGACAGCTAAATCACGCAACCGACACAGTACGTACTGTATGTTCACTGTTTATTTACATTGTCAGTTTCTTATGGTATACTGTCAGCGCAACTAAAAATAAGCTTTTTGAAGTTGACTGAGAACACATGTACAGCACTGACCTGGGGAATAGTTACAGGGGGAAGAGAGGGGCTGAATGAGCCAATTGGAAGCTGGGGATGATTAGGTGGCCATGATGGTATGAGGGCCAGATTGTGAATTTAGCCAGGACACCGGGGTTAACATCCCTACTGTTACGATAAGTGCCATGGGGTCCTTAGTGACCACAGAGAGTCAGGTGCCATCTAAAAGACGGCACACTACACAGAGCAATGCCTTGTTGGTGTGTGTGAGGGAGAGAGATGAATACTTATCTTCTACTTGTTTCCTCATTCATTTATATCATCAGCAGTTATGACACAAAAAGGAAACAGGTATATTATGCAAACATGACAGGCATTATTGACCTAAACAGGTATTATTATTCACCAGTTCCCTTACTCATAGAAATATTGACTCAGTCACACAAGAGGAAACATCAGCATAATAGACAACTAGAACTTGAATATATCTTAATTCTTTTTTGATTTAGTCAAGAAATGATTCCTAAACTGGGAATTTCAAATCAGGGTTTTCATTAATACTGTATATGTCACGCCCTGGCCATAGAGAGGCTTTTATTCTCTATTTTGGTTAGGCCAGGGTGTGACTAGGGTGGGCATTCTAGTTTCTTTATTTCTATGTTTTTGTGTTTGGCCGGGTGTGGTTCTCAGTCAGAGGCAGCTGTCTATCGTTGTCTCTGATTGAGAACCATACTTAGGTAGCCCTTTTTTCCACCTGTCTTTGTGGGAAGATTACTTTGTTTAGGGAACATAGCCTGTAGCGTCACGGTTTGTTTTTGTAGTGTTTGTTGTTTTGTTCCGCGTCATTTTTCCAAATAAAGAGAAAATGTACGCTCACCACGCTGCACCTTGGTCCTCGTCTTTTAACCTGTCTAGGATCAGCGTGGCGCTAGCGGCACACCCCCCCCCCCCCCCCACTGAAAAACCAGTGCCGCGAAATTCAAAAAAAATATTTTTTTTAAATATTTAACTTTCACACATTAAAGTCCAATACAGCTAATGAAAGACACAGATCTTGTGAATCCAGTCAACATTTCCGATTTTTAAAATGTTTTACAGGGAAGACACAATATGTAAAGATGTACATCTATTACCTAAAAACACATTAGCATAATCCACCATCTTTTATTTGTCCACCAACACCAGTAGCCATCACCAATTCGGCTAAACTAAGATATTTATAGCCCCTAACCAACAAAAAAACTCATTAGATGACAGTCTGATAACATATTTATGGTATGGGATAGGTTTTGTTAGAAAAAAGTGCATATTTCAGGTAGATGGCATAGTTTACAATTGCACCCACCATCACAAATGGACTAGAATAATTACAATGAGCAACGTGTTTACCTAACTACTAATCATCAAACATTTCGTAAAAATACACAGCATACACGAATCGAAAGACACAGATCCTGTGAATACAGACAATATTTCAGATTTTCTAAGTGTCTTACAGCGAAAACACAATAAATCGTTATATTAGCATAGCACATAGCACATAGCAGCCCAGCATTGATTCTAGCCAAAGTGGGCGATAACGTCAACATCGCCAAAAATATATTAATTTTTTCACTAACCTTCTCAGAATTCTTCAGATGACACTCCTGTAACATCATATTACACAATCCATATAGAGTTTGATCGAAAATGTTTATATTTAGCCACCAAAATCATGGTTAGACAATGTGAAATGTAGCTCAGCTGGTCAGAAAATGTCCTTGCGCCACTTAGACAGTGATCTACTCTTATACATAAATACTCATAAACGTGACTAAAAAATATAGGGTGGACAGGGATTGATAGACAATTTAATTCTTAATACAATTGCGTTATTACATTTTTTAATTTATCCTTACTTTTCAATACAGTTTGCGCCAAGCGAAGCTACGTCAAAAAACATGGCGTCCTAAGCCACTAAAATGTTTAGACAGAAACACGATTTATCATAATAAAAATGTCCTACCTTGAGCTGTTCTTCCATCAGTATCTTGGGCAAAGGATCCTTTCTTGGGAGAAATCGTCTTTTGGTGGAAAGCTGTCCTCTTGCCATGTGGAAATGTCAACTGCGTTCGGGATGAACTGAAAAGCGTGCCAAACTTTTCACATCGTTGCAAAAATAAATGTCCCAAAATCGCACTAAACGGATATAAATTGCTATAAAACGCCTTAAATTAACTACCTTATGATGTTTTTAACTCCTAAAACGAGTGAAAAGATGACCGGAGAAATATAACAGGCTAAACTAACGCTTGGAACAGGTGCGCGCTGGTGTCCTCTAGGCTCATGACGCAGCTCCCAAATAATGACTAGCTTCAGGGTTTTTTCATTTGTAGGGCCTGTGAACGCGCAATCGACCCCGTTGGAATCGTCATCACGTAAAGGCATCCAGGGGAAGACGTAAGAAGTGTCCGTATAGTCATAGCAACGACAGTGCCCTTTTAAATGACTTCAGAAGAGTGGCCAACATTTCTCAAATCTGACTCCATGTCAGGGAAATTGCTGTAGAATGGGCTCTGTTCCACTTAGAGACAAAATTTCAACTCCTATAGAAACTATAGACTGTTTTCTATCCAATAATAATAATAATATGCATATTGTACGATCAAGGATTTTGTGGGAAGCCGCTTAAAAAATTAGCCAAATTAGCATAAATAGTCTAAACAGCGCCCCCATCCCCAACAGGTTAACGGCGTATATATAGTGATAGTATATATGTATTGAAGAACATAACAATATAAAAATTTATTTGATCCAGGTGAACAATAGCAGTCACAAGTTTTTATATAACATCGATAAACTTGCAGCCCTAAGTACTTTACCAGCACTCACAAAACACATTCATAAAAAGAGCATTATACCAAGTGCATACAGTGAAAGAAATGGAGACGAGGCTAAAACAACAGAAAAGGAATCAAACAAATCGACAGAACATTTAAAATTAGGAAACTTTTTTGAGCATAAACACCGACACATAAACACCGAAAACCTGTCAAATATTTTTAAAACTGTGTTTCTATTGAACATGCCATACTAATAAAGGCATTTTAATTAATTATATGAAGAGTGCCTTGGTCCTCCTTTCTTTTTGATGACCAATTTACCCCTTTTACCAAAGAGCACCTTCTATCTACCAAAATATACTATAATGTACCTTAGTAGCGCTTCCCTTCCTCCTCTTTCTACATTTAAAGGTACATTTAAACAGTATGGTTCATTTTAAACATTTTAAATAGCCTGCATTATTCACCTGTGCATTTTTAGATTCCTCATAAACCAGGTTTCCATCCAACATTTTTATGCGAGGAACCTGTCAAATAAAAAATGTCATGACAGGTCTGATAGAAACAGCACATTTGATGGTAAACTTTCCAAATGTTGACAAAACATGCTAGACAAAGTGGGATCTTTTTTTACTTCTAACATAAATAATGTGAGAAATGGCGGTGGAAACGTCTTTATGCGCAAATATCGATACAATAACCATCACAATGGTGTGTGGTCCTCTCATTACGACTAAGGAAAAGCATGCAGTTTATTAGGCTATAGATGAATATGTTATGATGAACTAACTGGTGGTGAAAGTGCATGGTGATGAGCTTGATGCTCCTTTCCAAGAAGTATTGAGGATCTTATTCTGGTAATATGATGTTCGATGTGTTTGGCTGCCGTTTGACAAATACAAAGACTCTTTAGTCCCTGATAATCTCATCATGTAGGCTATACCCTAGCTGGGATGTTCTACAAGGAATATGCCTCCTGAATAAAGCTTATTCCAAGTGGGTTTGTCCTCTACTCCCATTGCCTGTTGCACTGCTGCTTGGATTCCACCTGGCGATCTGTTCACAGTCTGCCCTGGCCTGTGTTCCCCTGTCTGGTACAGGTACCCCCGCCACACTCTCTCCCCCGAGCTTTCTCTCGCCTCCAGCACAAACGCACTGTTAGCCCCAAGACGTTACATATATATTTTTGTGCTTTATGCTATTTGCCTCATGGCTCCTGTGTGCTTTGTTGACTATGAACTTGCTTGTTTATCCAACCGTGGAACAGGATATGTTTGTTCCCACACTCGGGACTCTGACTCTCTATTGGTAACACAGACTCTTGGCCTCCCATCCCATTCTAATCACCTCTCGCAAGCTTTGTATTCATGTTACCTGATGAAATTGCTGTAAAATATGATCTTGTTGTCATCTGATGCACATTCAGATGTCATATATCAGCACTGCAGAGCTCTCCCTGTCCTCTGCCGTGCCCTGATTGTATTACTGCTGAGGATATCTGGAAATGTACATGTACACCCTGGCCCATCTATTGTTGCTAGACCCAATTCTGACTTGTGCTCTGATATCTGTTTTGGTGATTTCTGCCTTAGTAAAAGCTTGGGTGTGTTTGTCATTACTGAGACGTGGTTAAGAAAAACATTGATGTTAACCTTTCTGGTTAAAATCTTTTTTGTCTAGACAGATCTTCCAAAGCTGGTGGAGTGGCAATCTTTACCAAGGAACACCTTCAAAGCTCATTTGTCTCCACCATGACTGTCCCCAAACAATTTGATTTGCTGGTTTTAACCTGTCTAGGATCAGCGTGGCGCTAGCGGCACACCCCCCCCCCCCCCACTGAAAAACCAGTGCCGCGAAATTCAAAAAAAATATTTTTTTAAAATATTTAACTTTCACACATTAAAGTCCAATACAGCTAATGAAAGACACAGATCTTATGAATCCAGTCAACATTTCCGATTTTTAAAATGTTTTACAGGGAAGACACAATATGTAAAGATGTACATCTATTACCTAAAAACACATTAGCATATTCCACCATCTTTTATTTGTCCACCAACACCAGTAGCCATCACCAATTCGGCTAAACTAAGATATTTATAGCCCCTAACCAACAAAAAAACTCATTAGATGACAGTCTGATAACATATTTATGGTATGGGATAGGTTTTGTTAGAAAAAAGTGCATATTTCAGGTATATGGCATAGTTTACAATTGCACCCACCATCACAAATGGACTAGAATAATTACAATGAGCAACGTGTTTACCTAACTACTAATCATCAAACATTTCGTAAAAATACACAGCATACACGAATCGAAAGACACAGATCCTGTGAATACAGACAATATTTCAGATTTTCTAAGTGTCTTACAGCGAAAACACAATAAATCGTTATATTAGCTTAGCACATAGCAATTAGCAGCCCAGCATTGATTCTAGCCAAAGTGAGCGATAAAAGTCAACATCGCCAAAAGATATTAATTTTTTCACTAACCTTCTCAGAATTCTTCCGATGACACTCCTGTAACATCACATTACAACATGCATATACAGTTTGATCGAAAATGTTTATATTTAGCCACCAAAATCATGGTTAGACAATGTGAAATGTAACTCAGCTGGTCAGAATTTGTCCTTGCGCCACTTAGACAGTGATCTACTCTTATACATAAATACTCATAAACGTGACTAAAAAATATAGGGTGGACAGGGATTGATAGACAATTTAATTCTTAATACAATTGCGTTATTACATTTTTTAATTTATCCTTACTTTTCAATACAGTTTGCGCCAAGCGAAGCTACGTCAAAAAACATGGCGTCCTAAGCCACTAAAATGTTTCGACAGAAACACGATTTATCATAATAAAAATGTCCTACCTTGAGCTGTTCTTCCATCAGTATCTTGGGCAAAGGATCCTTTCTTGGGAGAAATCGTCTTTTGGTGGAAAGCTGTCCTCTTGCCATGTGGAAATGTCAACTACGTTCGGGATGAACTGAAAAGCGTTCCCAACTTTTCACATCGTTGCAAAAATAAATGTCCCAAAATCGCACTAAACGGATATAAATTGCTATAAAACGCTTTAAATTAACTACTTTGTGATGTTTGTAACTCCTATAACGAGTGAAAAGATGACCGGAGAAATATAACAGGCTAAACTAATGCTTGGAACAGGAGAGGGTCGGTGTCTTCCACGCGCGTTACGCAGCAAGAAAAGACTTGCTAGCTAAAGGTTTTTTTCATTTGTAGTGCCTGTGAACGAGCAATCGAGCCCGTTGGAATCGTCATCACGTAAAGGCATCCAGGGGAAGACGTAAGAAGTGTCCGTATAGTCATAGCAACGACAGTGCCCGTTTAAATGACTTCAGAAAAGTGGCCAACGTTTCTCAAATCTGACTCCATGTCAGGGAAATTGCTGTAGAATGGGCTCTGTTCCACTTAGAGACAAAATTTCAACTCCTATAGAAACTATAGACTGTTTTCTATCCAATAATAATAATAATATGCATATTGTACGATCAAGGATTTTGTGGGAAGCCGTTTAAAAAATTAGCCACATTAGCATAAATAGTCTAAACAGCGCCCCCATCCCCAACAGGTTAAGCATTAAATGTTCAAATAGCAATTTTTTTGACTGTTGCTGGGTGTTATTGTCCAAAATCAGCACCAGCCTGTACCCTACCTGCCCTAAGCTCTCTCCTGGCCCCTTACACTAAGTCTGAATTTGTCCTGCTAGGTGACCTAAACTGGGACATGCTTAAACCACCTGTCCTAAAGCAATGGGACTAGCTAAATCTTTCTCAGATTATTACCAATCCCACAAGGTATGACTCCAAACACCCAGAAAAGGCTACTCTCCTTATCCTCACAAATAATCCTGATAGGTATAAGTCCGGTGTATTCTGTAATGACCTTAGTGATCACTTTTTTACATCCTGTGTTTGTAATAGATGCTCAGTGAAATGACCTGTCCTGATTTGTCATAGACGCTTGCTAAAAACTTTCATGAGCAAGCCTTGCTTCATGACCTGGCCTCTGTAAATTGGTATAGAATCAGCTTGATCCCCTCTGTCAAACACGCCCCCATAAAGAAAATGAGAATTATAAGCAGGTTCAGCCCCTGGTTCGAACTGTGATCTGGCAGAGTTACTCCACCTCAAGAATTACATTTGGCGAAAGGCTTGGCACAAGCATACTCAGGCTGACTGGTTTTCGTTCATGCAAATGAGAAATAAGTGCACTCAGGCTATCCAGAAGGCCAAAGTTAGCTACTCTAATTTAAGGAACAGTTCTCTTTCTGTGGGTCTAACCCCAAGAAAACGGTTAAAACCTGGAGAATAAACCCTCCTCCTCACAGCTGCCCATGTCCCTTAATGTTGATGTGGTTGTTACTGACAAGGAGGACATGGCTGAGCTCTTTAATCACCACTTCATTAAATCAGGATGCCTATTTTACTCAGCCATGTCTCCTTGCCTGTCCAACATTTCCTAATTTCCTACGCCTTCTAATGCGACCAGCCCCGATGCTCCTCCCTCTTTTTCCCCTCTCCTGCTACAAAGTTTCTCCCTGCAGTCAGTCACTGAGGTGCTAAAGGAGCTCCTTAAACTTGACCCCCAAAAAACATTTGGGTCAGATGGTTTAGATCCTTTCTTCTTTAGGGTTGTGGCCCCTATCATCACCAAGCCTGTCTCTGACCTTTTTAACCTGTCTCTCCTCTCTGGGGAGGTTCCCATTGCTTGGAAGGCCGCCACAGCGCGTCCTTTATTAAAAGGGGGAGATCAAGCTGATCCTAACTGTTATACGCCAATTTCTATTTTGCCCTGTTTATCAAAAGTGTTGGAAAAACTTGTCAATAATCAACTGACTGGCTTTCTTGACGTCTATAGTATTTTCTCTGTTATGTAATCTGGTTTCCGCTCAGTTTATGGATGTGTCACTGCAACCTTAAGGTCCTAAAGGATGTCACCATTGCCCTTGATTCTAAGCAATGTTGTGCTCCTATTTTTATTGACTTGGCCAAAGCTTTTGATACAGTAGACCAGTGGTTCCCAAACTTTTTATAGTCTCGTACCCCTTCAAACATTCAACCTCCAGCTGCGTACCCCCTCTAGCACCAGCGTCAGCGCACTCTCAAATGTTGTTTTTTGCCATCATTGTAAGCCTGCCACACACACACTATACGATACATTAATTAAACATAAGAATGAGTGTGAGTTTTTGTCACAACCCGGCTCATGGGAAGTGACAAAGAGCACTTATAGGACCAGGGCACAAATAGTAATATAATAATAATCAATACGTTTGCTCTTTATTTAACCATCTTACGTATAAAACCTTATTTCTTCATCAAAAATGGTGAATAACTCACCACAGGTTAATGAGAAGGGTGTGCTTGAAGGATGCACATAACTCTGCAATGTTGGGTTGTATTGGAGAGAGTCTCAGTCTTAAATCGTTTTCCACACACAGTCTGTGACTGTATTTCGTTTTCATTCTAGTGAGGGCTGAGAATCCACTCTCACAGAGGTACGGGGTTGCAAAGGGCATCAGTGTCTTAACAGCGCGATTTACCAAGGCAGGATACTCTGAGCGCAGCCCAATCCAGAAATCTGGCAGTGGCTTCAGTTTAAATTACATTTTCACAGAACCGCTTGTTGCAATTTTGACGAGGCTCTCTTGTTCAGATATCGGTAAGTAGACTGGAGGCAGGGCATGAAAGGTATAACGAATCCAGTTGTTTGTGTCATCTGTTTCGGGAAAGTACCTGCGTAATTGCGCACCCAACTCACTCAGGTGCTCGCTATATCACATTTGACATTGTCCGTGTTAAACACAAAAACAATCATACAATGATGGAAAGACCTGTGTGTTGTCCTTGTTAATGCAAACAGAGAAGAGCTCCAACTTCTTAATCATAGCCGTAATTTTGTCCAGCACATTGAATATACTGTAGTTGCCTGCCTGCTGGAGGTCATTTAGCAGGGCTCTGGCAGTGCTCCTCTTTGCACAAAGGCGGAGGTAGCGGTCCTGCTGCTGGGTTGTTGCCCTCCTACGGCCTCCTCCACGTCTCCTGATGTACTGGCCTGTCTCCTGGTAGCGCCTCCATGCTCTGGACACTACGCTGACAGACACAGCAAACCTTCTTGACACAGCTCGCATTGATGTGCCATCCTGGATGAGCTGCACTACCTGAGCCACTTGTGTGGGTTGTAGACTCCGTCTCATGCTACCACTAGAGTGAAAGCACCGCCAGCATTCAAAAGTGACCAAAACATCAGCCAGGAAGCATAGGAACTGAGAAGTGGTCTGTGGTCACCACCTGCAGAACCACTCCTTTATTGGGGGTGTCTTGCTAATTGCCTATAATTTCCACCTTTTGTCTATTCCATTTGCACAACAGCATGTGAAATTTATTGTCAATCAGTGTTGCTTCCTAAGTGGACAGTTTGATTTCACAGAAGTGTGATTGACTTGGAGTTACATTGTGTTGTTTAAGTGTTCCCTTTATTTTTTTGAGCAGTGTATTTAGATCTTTGGCATCTTCAATGGCTTGTGAAAGTATTCACCCCTCTTGGCATTTTTCCTATTTTGTTGCCTTTCAACCTGGAATTAAAATAGATTTTTGGGGGGTTTGTATCATTTGATTTACACAACATGCCTACCACTTTGAAGATGCAAAATATGTTTTATTGTGAAATTAACAAGAAATAAGACAAAAAAACTGAACTTGAGCGTGTATAACTATTCACTCCCCCCAAAGTCAATACTGTGTAGAGTCACCTTTTGCAGCAATTACAGCTGCAAGTATCTTGGGGTGTGTCTCTATAAGCTTGGCACATCTAGCCACTGGGATATTTGGCCATTCTTCAAGGCAAAACTGCTCCAGTTCCTTCAAATTGGATGGGTTCCGCTGGTGTACAGCAATCTTTAAGTCATACCACAGATTCTCAATTGGATTGAGGTCTGGACTTTGACTAGACCATTCCAAGACATTCAAATGTTTCCCCTTAAACAACTCAAGTGTTGCTTTAGCAGTATGCTTAGGGTCATTATCCTACTTAGAGGTGAACCTCCGTCCTAGTCTCAAGACTGAAATAGGTTTCCCTCAAGAATTTCCCTATATTTAGTGCCATCCATCATTCCTTCAATTCTGACCAGTTTCCCAGTCCCTGCCGATGGAAAAACATCCCCACAACATGATGCTGCCACCACCATGCTTCACTGTGGGGATGGTGTTCTCAGGATGATGAGAGGTGTTGGGTTTGTGCCAGACATAGCATTTTCCTTGATGGCCAAAAAGTTCAATTTTAATCTCATCTGACCAGAGTACCTTCTTCCACAAGTTTGGGGAGTCTCCCACATGTCTTTTTTTGTGAACACCAAATGTGTTTTATTTTTTCTTTAAGCAATGGCTTTTTTTCTGGACACTCTTCCATAAAGCCCAGCTCTGTGTGAGTGTACGGCTTAAAGTGTTCCTATGGACAGATACTCCAATCTCCGCTGTGGAGCTTTGAAGCTCCTTTAGGGTTATCTTTGGTCTCTTTGTTGCCTCTCTGATTAATGCCCTCCTTGCGGGGTCCGTGAATTTTGGTGGGCGTCCCTCTCCTGGCAGATTTGTTGTGGTGCGATATTCTTTCCATTTTTTAATAATGGATTTAATGGTGCTCCGTGGGATGTTCAAAGTTTCGGATATTTTTTTATAATCCAACCCTAGCCTGCACTTCTCCACAGCTTTGTCCCTGACCTGTTTGGAAAGCTCCTTGGTCTTCATTATGCTGCTTGCTTGGTGGTGCCCCTTGCTTAGTGATGTTGCAGACTCTGGGGCTTTTCAGAACAGGTGTCTATATACTGAGATCATGTGACACTTAGATTGCACACAGGTGGACTTTATTTAACTAATTATGTGACTTCTGAAGGTAATTGGTTGCACCAGATCTTATTTAGGGGCTTCATAGCAAAGGGGGTGAATACATATGTACGCACCACTTTTCAGTTTGTTTTTTTGCATTTTTTAAAACAAGTTAATTTTTTTCATCACCAATTTGAACTATTTTGTGTATGTCAATTACATGAAATCTAAATAAAAATCAATTTAAATTACAGGTAGTAATTCAACAAATAGGAAAAACGCCAAGGGGGATGAATACTTTTGCAAGGCACTGTACACAAACAGCCAGCTATATCCACCACAAATGGAAGTGCTCCCCATAACAGAAGACATTGTGGACCACTCTGTCTATCTAGTGATGAAAGGGAAGCCTGTTGCTGGGTTTCAGAGAGTCTGTTTTCTGGAGGAAATAATAACACTCTGCCCCAGAGAGGATCACACTGATAGATGTGTTTTTATGTGTCTGACCTGCCCCTGGAGATGGATCAGACAGACACAAAATATATATTGAAAAACCTTTATACGTCTCTGAAACCTGTGTTTCATCTGGGGATAACTGTACAATCAGTCAAAGAAGAGAGAGGATGTACAGTAAGAGAGGATATGAGAGAGAGAGAGAGAGAGAGAGAGAGAGAGAGAGAGAGAGAGAGAGAGAGCTTTCACCAGTGAAACTTGTTTCATCCAGTGAAAACTAGTGTCTGGTTGACATACGGTTGAAAATGTATGTATTAAAATGCAACAATGTTTACAGTGTAATACAAAAAGAAATACGACTGCATATCAATTAAATGTTATTGTTGGTTTTTGATCCCAGAAACATGGCAAACGATGATTGAATGGTAGCCAACCTCTGAGGGTACAATAGCAAAGAAACAAGAGTTCATGCCTCAAAGACAAAGCTGTCACTGAGGGTGTTATTTTGTCTGTGCGTGTCTGTGTGTGTGTGTGTCCTCTAAGGTATCAGTGGTTGGCTGTCTTTAGGGTTCCTCTGATCTGCCCCCCTCTCCCAGCCCTGGCGTATGCGGGTGATGGTTCGGTCCACACAGGGGGTGATGAGCAGCAGCTTGAGCAGCAGCACCACAGAGGGAAGCACCAGACACAGCATGTAGCCCGGTGGGGTGTACCACTTGTAGGTGGAGGCACTCAGGAATCTGTTCCAGCCATACAGGTAGGTGTGCGCCGTACACAACAGCAGAGTCAGGTGACCCAGCTTGGACTGGTGAGGGAGAAACGAACACATAAACACATGAACCACACACACACACGTGCCAGGTATGTTCACAGATAGAGGTCTAAGGGAGCTTGAGCACCTGCCCTTTTGCCCTCCTATGAGAAATTAAACTTTGTTGAAATTTTTGTCTATTGCTCATCAAACTAGCTAATTTCTAATTGTTTTCATTTTGGAAAGTTTCCCCTCCCTAGCTGCAAAGAAGCCATTTCCAGCTATCAATCAAGTTAAAGTAGCTAGCTATCTTAGCTGGCATGCCTGCTGGCAAGGTTGGTAGACTTGAAAAAAGCAAGCATTACTAAATGTACTGAAGAAGATTCACATTCCTTTCAAGCTTTTACCCAGATTTTAGCATAGATGCAGAGAAGAATATTTTGTTTCTTTAAAAAAAGAACTACCAGTCAGGAGGACCCCTGGAATTAAGCATAATGATTATGGCTCTAGATTACAGGAAAACGCTGCTTCAGGTGTTTGACAAACGCAAAATGCTCCAATGTCCTGATGGGGGACCTAGCCATCACCCAGCTATCCTCACGTATCTTGTGTCCCCTCAAATGTTTTGGAGTGAATGCCGCCCCTGCGAGCGCACACACACACACACGTGAATTCTCCTGGCCTGTTCTAATATATTCTTCCTAAATTACATTTGATGAATAACTTAACATTTAAATCACTGCTTCAATTTGAGGGAAATTAATGAATTAGAAAATGAGCCGGAGTTTCTCCTGACCCAGTTACATTTATGAATGAGTGTGTGTGTTCCCTGTAGTGATTGGAATACAGCTTCATATCCCCAGCGCATAACCTCTGGCTTGTCTGCTGAAAATCAGATTACTTTCCTGGAGTTTTATTGCATTCTGGCCTGGATGTTGGCTCTGCACCCCGCATGAATACGCTAATATGGGAAATACTGAAGGAGATAAGTGTACAAATTAGGGCTGGGAATTGCCAGGGACCTCACGATACAACATTATCACAATACTTAGGTGCGATACGGTATGTATACAATTTTCAAGATTCTATATGTATTGTGATTCGATACTTCGATTTTATTGCGATTTGATGTTCCAATCATATTGTTCATTATATGTCTGCTGCAGAAAGACAAGAGAGAGTCATGGAAATAAAAGGGCTGAAAACATTGTCTCACTATTTAAAAAGAAGATGGAGAACAATCTATAGGATGAAAAATACCAGAGGTACAGCCGACTAGCGCTAGCTGACGCTACCTAGGCAAATCGATACTTGGAGTCAAAGTATCAATATAATATTGTCCAAAATATTGTGATATATGACTGTATCGATTTATTCCCCCACTGCTAGTAAAAATGGGAAGAAAATTAGTGCCTCGCAAGTGTGTCTGGCCTAAACATTCAGTGTGACCGGTCCTGGTAATCCCACCTGTACGAAGCTGAACTCCCTCCAGCTGAGAGCGTTACTGACGGAGGGAAGAGATGTGATTCCCAACAGGACGTACAGGCCAAATCCCAGAATTCCCAGGGATAAGTAGGAATCGCCACGCCAGGCCGTCGTCGTGTCAAACTCAGTGGTCCTGTTCTCTCTGATCTGAGAGAGAGAGACAGAGAGAGAGAGGTGTGTTTATAATCTAAACTAGTGCCTGAATATTGCTATATACTGTAGGTGTGTGTCCAATGTACAGATCTTAATATGACCAGTATTGTCACAGCAAAATAATCCTGCAGCAACAGCATTCAAACATTAACTCCGTTCCCACTTTTCTGCCAATGTAATGTTACTTGAATGGTGGCAAGGCTATTAGCTGGCCAAAATTAGGCTACATAAAAAGTGCTATACTGTTAAGACATGCTCCGGTTCATTGGCGACTAAGAAAATATTTTTTAAACCTCCTGCTCCTCCTGGATGTCTCAATATGTTATTCATACATTCATATTCTATGAGCAGAATTACTTTCGTACCTCAATTAGCCACGAAATACTTGAAAAATGACTGTTTTCTTGAAGCTGTGCATCGCCATTTTCCCTACATTTCCCCCATATGGGCCAGCCCGTTAGCAATTTGAGATCTAGCCAAAGAGCTTCAGCCCCTCACATTTGAGTGACAGCTAGCAAGAGGCCCGCCCAGCATTAACCAATGAGGTTGCAGGGCTGGCCCACCGGCTCAGTGGCCACAGCAGATACAGAGAAAGCAAGGACGTGGTGTCACGTAGTACTCGTTTTCGCCACTTTTGGCTCGTGAGTGCTGCTTTCAGAACTACTGGCCAAAAAGTATACAAAAGTTCCAGAGAATCTCTTTAACATAACCATGTATTAGTGTGAATTTATGTAAATCCTGCGGCGCAGGAAAATTCTCAGAGTCAACAGAGTGTTCAAATGAAGGTCTTAAATCTATACACAATTTTGTCTATCCAATGTTCACTGTTTAGAAAGTTTTTAATTTGGCCTTAAAGCTAGGTAGGTGTACTTACCACAGAGACAGTGCGATCAGTGGCCTTAAACCTCACATAGTACCTGGGAACAAAATCAATACTTTTTTTACTCAAATCCAATGGAAGACACAGTTCACTGCTGTGTGTGTGTGTGTGTGTGTGTGTGTGTGTGTGTGTGTGTGTGTGTGTGTGTGTGTGTGTGTGTGTGTGTGTGTGTGTGTGTGTGTGTGTGTGTGTGTGTGTGTGTGTGTGTGTGTGTGTGTGTGTGTGTGTGCTCCACTGACCGTATGGGTATGATCAGTGTATAGAGCACGTGCAGAAAGGCGAATCCCAGTGCCAGAAGACCCAGCTGTTTCCTGCACAGCATCCAGCGGTCCAGCCAATCAGGGAAGCGCCTGATGTTAAACATACATAAACACTTATATTGCCAACTGTAAAGTTTGGTGGAGGAGGAATAATGGTCTGGGGCTGTTTTTCATGGTTCAGGCGAGGCCCCTTAGTTCCAGTGAAGGGAAATCTTAACGCTACAGCTTACAATTACATTCTAAATGATTCTGTGCTTCCAATGTTGTGGCAACAGTCTGGGGAAGGTCCTTTCTTGTTTCAGCATGACATTGCCCCCGTGCACAAAGCGAGGTCCATTCAGAAATGGTTTGTCGAGATTGGTGTGGAAGTTCTTGACTGGCCTGCACAGAGCCCTGATCTTAACCCCATGGAACACCTTTGGAATAAATTGGAACTCCAACTGCTAGCCAGACCTAATCGCCCAACATCAGAGCCCAACCTCACTAATGCTCTTGTGGCTGAATGGAAGCAAGCCCCTGCAGCAAGGGTCGAACATCTAATGGAAAGCCTTCCCAGAAGATTGGAGGCTGTTATAATAGCATAAGGGGGACCAACTCCATATTAATGACCATGATTTTGGAATGAGATGTTTGTCAAGCTGGTTTCCACATACTTTTGGTCATGTAGTTGAAGTCGGAAGTTTACATACACCTTAGCCAAATACATTTAAACTCAGTTTTTCACAATTTCTGACATTTAATCCTAGTAAACATTCCCTGTTTTAGGTCAGTTAGGATCACCACTTTATTTTAAGAATGTGAATTTTCAGAATAATAGTAGAGAGAAGGATTTATTTCAGCTTTATTTCTTTCATCACATTCCCAGTGGGTCAGATGTAATGCGTGTACATGGGAGGCGAAGTCAAGTGCAGGAGAGCGGAGTATAATAAACAGGCGCACTTTAATACTGTTTACCAAATGACAGCACATAACACATACAAGTGCCAAAAACACAGTCTAAAACAAACGCCTGACAATCATCCACGTAACAAATAACAATCACTCACAAATACAACATGGGGAACAGAGGTTTAAATAATAAACAAGTGATTGGTGAGTGAAGCCAGGTGTGATAAGACAAAGACAGAACAAATGGAAAATGAAAAGTGGATCGGCGGTAACTAGAAAGCCGGTGACGTCGACCGCCGAACCCCCCCGAACAAGGAGAGGGACCAACTTTGACGGAAGTCGTGACATTAGAGGTTTACATACACTCAATTAGTATTTGGTAGCATTGCCTTTAAATTGTTTAACTTGGGTCAAATGTTTTGGGAAGCCTTCCACAAGCTTCCCACAATAAGTTGGGTGAATTTTGGCACACTCCTCCTGACAGAGCTGGTGTAACTGAGTCAGGTTTGTGGGCCTCCTTATTCGCACACGCGTTTTCAGTTCTTTGTGATGGCTACTCCAATACCTTGACTTTGTTGTCCTTAAGCCAATTTGCCACAACTTTGGAATTATGCTTGGGGTCATTGTCCATTTGGAAGACTCATTTGCGACAAAGCTTTAACTTCCTGACTGATGTCTTGAGCTGTTGCTTCAATATATCCACATAATTTTCCATCCTCATGATGCCATCTATTTTGTGAAGTGCACCAGTCCCTCCTGCAGCAAAGCCCCCCCACAACATGATGCTGACACCCCCGTGCTTCATGGTTAGGGTGGTGTTCTTCGGCTTGCAAGCGTCCCCCTTTTCCCTCCAAACATAACGATGGTCATTACGGCCAAACAGTTCTATTTTTGTTTCATCAGACCAGAGGAAATTTCTCCAAAAAGTATGATCTTTGTCCCCATGTGCAGTTGCAAACCGCAGTCTGGCTTTTTTTATGGCGGTTTTGGAGCAGTGGCTTCTTCCTTGCTGAGCGGCCTTTCAAGCTATATCGAAATAGGACTCGTTTTACTGTGGATATAGACACTTTTGTACCTGTTTCCTCCAGCATCTTCATGAGGTCCTTTGCTGTTGTTCTGTGATTGGTTTGCACTTTTCACACCAAAGTACGTTCATCTCTAGGAGACAGAACGCGTCTTCTTCCTGAGCGGTATGATGGCTGCCTGGTCCCATGGTGTTTATACTTGCGTACTATTGTTTTTACAGATGAATGTGGTACCTTCAGACATTTGGAAATTGCTCCCAAGGATGAACCAGACTTGTGGAGGTCTACATTTTTTTTCTTAGGTCTTGGCTGATTTCTTTTGATTTTTCCCATGATGTCAAGCAAAGAGGGACTGAGTTTGAAGGTAGGCCTTGAAATACATCCACAGGTACACCTCCAATTCACTCAAATGCTTTCAATTAGCCTATCAGAAGCTTCTAAAGCCATGACATAATTTTCTGTTTAAAGGCACAGTCAACTTAGCATATGTAAACTTCTGACCCACTGGAATTGTGATACAGTGAATTATAAGATTATAAATAATCTGTGTAAACAATTGTTAGAAAAATTACTTGTGTCATGCACAAAGTAGATCCTAACCGTCCTAACCGACTTGCCAAAATTGTGTGAGTGGTTGAAAAACGAGTTTTAATAATTCGAACCTAAGTGTATGTAAACTTCTGACCTCAACTGCACATACACAACATTGTATAAACATACATGTATGCAAACACACTCACATACACACAAAGGTCTGACCTGTACTTGGTGCCTCTGTAGAGCTGCAGGAAGGAAGCCAGGACACCAGGCAGGTAACAGAGAGACAGCATGATCAGAGACACGATGGGACACACCTGGGGAGAACACACACACGCACACACCTTGAACAGCTGGTAACACAGAGAGAAACACAAAAACAACCACTCAGAGGGCCTGTGGCCAGTACCTTGTTGGCCAGTGAGACCATGATTCTGAAGGAGATGTCTTTGCCCTGGGTGACGTATGCATAGATGATGTCTCTGATCAGCAGGTAGAAGAAGAAGGCAGCGCTGAGGCCAATGGCGATGCGCAGGGGGAGCCTCCACTGGGGGAACAGCTGTAGGGGGAAGTCCTCCAGCTCCCGGGCCACTGAAAGAAAGCCCCGGTCCAGGGCACTGAAACCCAGCTTGGTGGCTACCGCCATCACCGCTTGCTTGGCCTCCGCACTTTCCCCGCAGATATACACCTGACATATATTTATACACATACAGTGGGGTTCTGAAATTATTGACACCCTTGATAAATATGAGCAAAAATGCCTGCATAAAATAAATCATTCAAATACTCAGCTATATTGTATGCTCCAAAAATGTGTGAAATTATATTATTTTATACTAATAAAGTGCTCAGTGAAAGATATGTTTAACAAGTAATAAAAAAAATCTTAGAAAGGTATTGACACCACTGTTTTCAATACCTCACTTTGTGAGGATAACGACACTGAGCCTTTTTCTAAAATGTACCCGTTTCAGGAAACTAGGCGTATGTCGTGGGTCACTACTTCACACAAGAACCATTTCAAAATCATATTTTTTTAAGCAAAATGCGTTTTTTTGGCAGAAATGCCTTCTGGAACATGTGAACTTTCATGTGCCTTAATAACAAACGTGTATGTCATCTGTAAATACTAATCATTTTTACCAGTCTAGTTGTTTTAGCCACTGAAAAAGTCAGCAACCTTCCCGCTAGCCATGATTGGCTGTGATAATGATTGGGATGGAGAGATGAATTCGGATTGGACTGCCATATTGCACGCTTCTGTCTATTTGAGCTGGTTAGTATGGTTAGTATGTGTATGTAGCAGTGTGATGTTGTTCCCCTAGATTACGCACCAAATTGCACACAAGGACCAATTCAAATAGGCCAGGTCAAGAGGGGATGTTAATAATTTGATAATAATAATAATACATCAGTGTATTTTTTTATTTAATTACAGCTTTATAGCTAATGTTTTTATTTGGTGTACAAACACTTTTTCATACCAACATTGTACATGCATGTGATTGCAAAAGTTTTGTATATTTTGGTTTGGCCCATCGCGGGTTATCTGTATTTCCATACCCCTTTTTCGTTCTCTTTTGCCTGACCTTCGGCTAGCAAGTTATGTTGTCCTTGGCTCCAAAACTGTTTAACCTCTTTGGGCTCAAGGGGCAGTATTGAGTAGCCAGATAAAAGGTGCCCATTTCAAAAAGGCCTCGTACTCAATTCTTGCTCGTACAATATGCATATTATTATTACTATTGGATAGAAAACACTCTCTAGTTTCTAAAACCGTTTGAATTATATCTGTGGGTGAAACAGAACTGGACTTAGAGCAATTTTCCTATGTGTATGTCAGAATGCAGAATTTTGCTGGCTGTTCTGAGACCTGTGTATTAATTTGCCTGTCCTCTAGTGGTTGAGATGCACTGCATACGCCTTCCACTGGGTGTCAGCGAATAGGGAGAGTTGAAATGGAGTTTCAACGTAGTTCCCAAAGGTTATAAATTGCTTGGAACCGAAGTGTCCCATCTTTCCACTCTTCGCTCTGACGCAGGGAGGGTCTTGGCATGTCATTTTAGAAGCTCCCGTATTAGCTCCTAGACATATCCGGCTCTGTTTTTATTCGATATAGGTGTTGAAGACTCGTAATGTTGTTATTTTAAACCGAATTATATCAGTTTATGTCAGTATATTGCGATTTTCTGGTATTTATTTTCGTGACGTTGTAAGAAGTTGGGTATCTCTGGCCCACATGGCTATTGTTTACTGCGAATTGCAACGTTGAAGACGACGTTCTCCAACCTAGCAACGATTCTTTTGGACAAAGGACACATTTCCCAAGATTCTGATGGGAGTTCATCGAAAAGTAAGAACTATTTATGCTGATAATTCATTGTTCTGTTGAAAAATGTCAAATGCATAAGACGCCATTTCCTGCAGTGTAGCCTTGCGTTATCGCAGCCTGTATTGCGCAGTAAGGTTAATTTTAAAAATGTAATTCAGCAATTGCATTAAGAACTAATTTGTCTTTCAATTGCTGTCCAACCTGTATTTTTTTTGTCAAGTTTATGAATAGTTTTCGATAAGAAAAGGTGCCTTTACAAGATGGCGCCGGACAGATTGCTTGACGTTATGGACACTATTCTCATTGTATAAGCACGATTTGTGCCGCTAAATATGCACATTTTCGAACAAACTCTATATGCATTGTGTAATATGATGTTACAGGACTGTCATCTGAAGAATTCTGAGAAGGTTAGTGAAACAATTAATATATTTTGGTGGTTTATACGTTATAGCTATTTTTGCATTGAATCAATGCTGTTGTTATGTTTGCTATTGTGCTAAGCTAACATAACGCTATATTGTGTTTTCGCTGTAAAACACTTGATAAATCGGAAATATTGTCTGGAATCACAAGATGCCTGTCTTTCAATTGCTGTACACTATGTATTTTTCAGAAATGTTTTATGATGAGTATTTAGTTATTTGGCGTTGGTGTCTGTAATTTTTCTGTCTGCTTTCGGTGCAATTTCTGACTGTAGCTGCAATGTAAACTATGATTTATACCTGAAATATGCACATTTTTCTAACAAAACATATGCTATACAATAAATATGTTATCAGACTGTCATCTGATGAAGTTGTTTCTTGGTTAGTGGCTAATTATATCTTTATTTGGTCGAATTTGTGATAGCTACTGATGTAGTAAAAAACTGATGGAGTAAAAATAGTGGTGTCTTTTGCTAACGTGGTTAGCTAATAGATTTACATATTTTGTCTTCCCTGTAAAACATTTAAAAAAATCGGACATGTTGGCTTGATTCACAAGATGTGCACCTTTCATCTGGTGTCTTGGACTTGTTAATGTGTGAAAGTTAAATATTTAAAAAAAATAGTTTTTGAATTTCGCGCCGTGCATTATGAGCTGGATGTTGTCATAAGTGTACCGGTGTCGGGCTGCCCCCGTAAAAGGTTAACATGGAGTTGGTCCCACCTTTTCTGCTTCCATTTAGCCACAAGCATTAGCGAGGTCGGGCACTGATGTTAGCCGATTAGGCCTGGCTCGCTGTCAGTGTTCCAATTCACCCTAAAGGTGTTCAATGGGGTTGAGGTCAGAGCTCTGTGCAGGCCTGTCAAGGTCTTCCACATCAATATCGACAAACCATTTCTGTATGGAGCTCGCTTTGTGCACAGGGGCATTGTCATGCTGAAACAGCAAAGGGCCACAAAGTTGGAAGAACAAAATCATCTAGAATGTCATTGTATGCTGTAGCGTTAAGATTTCCCTTCACTGGAACTAAGGGGCCTACCCCGAACCGTGAAAAACAGCCCCAGACCATTATTCCTCCTCCACCAAACTTTACAGTTGGCACTATGCATTGGGGCAGGCAGCGTTCTCCTGGCATCCGCGAAACCCAGATTCATCAGTCGGACTGCCAGATGGTGCAGTGGGATTCTTCACTCCAGAGAACGTGTTTCCACTGCTCCAGAGTCCAACGGCGACGAGCTTTACACCACTCCAGCCGATGTTTGGCATTGAGCATGGTGATCTTAGGCTTGTGTGCGGCTGCTCTGCCATGGAAGCCCATTTCATAAAGCTTCCGACGAACGGTTCTTGTGCTGATGTTGCATCAAGAAGCAGTTTAGTACTTCCAGAGGCAGTTTGGAACGCCGTTGTGAGTGTTGCAACTGAGGATAGATGATTTTTACGTGCTACGCACTTCAGCACTCAGCCGTCCCGTTCTGTGAGCTTGTGTGGTCTACCACGTTGCGACTGAGTCTTTGTTACTCCTAGACATTTCCACTTCACAATAACAGCACTTACAGTTGACTGGGGCAGCTCTAGCTGAGCAGAAATTTGACGAACTGACTTGTTGGAAAGATGGCATCCTATGACAGTCCCATTTTAAAAGTCACTTAGCTCTTCAGTAAGACCATTCTACTGTCAATGTTTGTCTATGGAGATTGCATGGCTGTGTGCTGATTTTATATGCTTGTCAGCAACGGATGTGGCTGAATTAGCCGAATCCACTAATTTGAATGGGTGTCCACATACTTTTGTATAAATCGTTTATATTCAGTGCCTTCAGAAAGTATTCACACCCCTTTACTTTTTCCACATTTTGTTGAGTTACAGCCTGAATTTAAAATGGATTACATTTAGATTTTCTCTAACTGGCCTACACACAATACCCCATAATGTCAAAGGTCTACACTGTATCGGCAGGATAGAACAGTAGCCTCTGGTAAGACAAGGGGTGGCGGCCTATGTATATTTGTAAACAACAGTTGATGCACGATATCTAAGGAAGTCTTGAGGTTTTGCTTGCCTGAGGTAGAGCATCTCATGATAAGCTGTAGACCACACTATCCACCTAGAGAGTTTTCATCTGTATTTTTTGTAGCTGTCTATTTACCACCACAGACTGATGCTGGCACTAAGACCGCACTCAATGAGCTGTAAACCGCCATAAGAAAACAGGAAAACGCTCATCCAGAGGCAGCACTCCTAGTGGCCGGGGACTTTAATGCAGGGAAAATTAAATCAGTTTTATCTAATTTCTATCAGCATGTTAAATGTGCAACCAGAGGTTGTACAAGGCGTACAAAGCTCTCCCTCACCCTCCCCATTTGGCAAATCTGACCATAATTGTATCCTACTGATTCCTGCTTACAATCAAATATTAAAGCAGGACGCACCAGTTGACTTGGTCAATAAAAAAGTAGTCAGATGAAGCAGATGCTAAGCTACAGGACTGTTTTGCTAGCACAGACTGGAATATGTTCCGGGATTCTTCCGATGGCATTGAGGAGTACACCACATCAGTCACTGGTTTCATCAATAAGTGCATCGATGACGTCATCCCATAGTGACTGTACGTACATACACCAACCAGAAGCCATGGATTACAGACAACATCCACACTGAGCTAACGGGTAGAGCTGCCGCTTTCAAGGAGCGGGACTCTAACCCGGAGGCTTATAAGAAGTTCTGTAATGCTCTCTGACGAACCATTAAACAAGCAAAGTGTCAATACAGGATTAAGATTGAATCTTACTACACCAGCTCTGACACTTGTCGGTTGTGGCAGGGCTTGCAAACTATTACAGACTACAAAGGGAATCACAGCCGAGAGCTGCCCGGTGACACGAGCCTACCAGACGAGCTAAATTACTTCTATACTCGCTTCGAGGCAAGTAACATTGAAATATGCATGAGAGCATCAGCTGTTCCAGACGACTGTGACCACGGTGTGAGTAAGACCTTTAAACACATCAACATTCACAAGGCCGCAGGGCCTGACGGAATACCAGGATGTATACTCCGTGCATGCGCTGATCAACTGGCAAGTGTCTTCACTGACATTTTCAACCTCTCCCTGTCTGAGTCTGTAATACCAACATGTTTCAAGCAGACCACCATAGTCCCTGTGCCCAAGAACACAAAGGTAACCTGCCTAAATGACTACCAACCAGTAGCACTAACGTCTGTAGCCATGAAGTGCTTTTAAAGGCTGGTCATGGCTCACATCAACACAATTATCAAAAAAAAAAAACAAGACCCACTACCAAATTGCATACCGCCCAACAGATCCACAGATAATGCAATCTCTATTGCACTCCACACTGCCCTTTCACACCTGGACAAAAGGAACACCTATGTGAGAATGGTATTCATTGACTACAGCTTTGCGTTCAACACCAAAGTGCCCTCAAAGCTCATCACTAAGCTAGGGACCCTGGGACTTAACACCTCCCTCTGCAACTGGATCCCGGACTTCCTGACCGTCCGTCCCCAGGTGGTAAGTATTGATAACAACACATCCTCCACGCTGATCCTCAACACGGGGGCCCCTCAGGGCTGCATGCTTATTCCCCTCCTGTACTCCCTGTTCACCCACGTCTGCATGGCCAGGCACGACTCCAACACCATCATTAAGTTTGCTGATGACACAACAGTGGCAGGCCTGATCACCGACAACAACGAGACAGCCTACAGGGAAGGAGGTCAGAGACCTGGCCGTGTCGTGCAAGTACAACAACCTCTCCCTCAACGTGATCAAGACAAAGGAGATGATTGTGGACTACAGGAAAAGGAGGACCGACCACCACATTCTCATCGACAAGGCTGCAGTGGAGCAGGGTGAGAGCTTCAAGTTCCTTGGCGTCCAGATCACCAACAAACTAATGTGGTCCAAGCACACCAAGACAGTCATGAAGAGGGCATGACAAAACCTCTTCCGCCTCAGGAGACTGAAAAGATTTGGCATGGGTTCTCAGATCCTCAAAAGGCTCTACAACTGCCCCATCGAGAGCATCCTGCCGGGTTGCATCACTGCCTGGTATGGCAACTGCCTCCGACTGCAAGGCACTAAAGAGAGTAGTGCGTACGGCCCATTACATCACCGGGGCCAAGCTTCCTGCCATCCAAGACCTCTATACCAGGCGGTGTCAGAAGAAGGCCCTAAAAATTGTCAAAGACTGCAGCCACCCTGTTCTCTCTGCTAAAGCACAGCAAGCGGTACCGGTGCGCCAAGTCTAGGTCCAAGAGGCTTCTAAGCAGCTTCTACCCCCAAGCCATAAGACTCTTGAACATCTAATCAAATGGCTACCCAGACTATTTGCATTGCTCCCCCCTTTTACGCTGCTGCTACTCTCTATTATTATCTATGCATAGTCACTTTAATAACTACCTACAAGTACATATTACCTCAATTACCTCTACTAACTGGTGCCCTCGCGTATTGACTCTGTACCGGTACCCCCTGCCTCGCTATTGTTATTTTACTGCTGCTCTTTCATTATTTGTTACTTTTATTTCTTACTTATTTTTGTATTTTTCTTAAAGCTGCATTGGTGGTTGAAAGGGCGGATTTCAACGCGGAGGTGAAAATCACTACGCTGGAATGGTGAATTTCGACTAGACCAGCCAGAATACAGGACGAGCTGATTATGGCAACTTGGTATGAACTTTGAACGATTATTCACTAAAGAAGTGATACATCCTAGACGTCGAGTTATCAGCTGCAGCTGTAAACGTACGTGGCCTAGGAAATGAAAGACACTCTCCAAAGAATGACAGGGTACTTTAACGTATTCGCTGTACAACACTACGACCAGAAAGATTCTTCAAAAGGACAATGGCGATCTCTGCTGGGTAAACCAGTCTTCTGTCTTCGACCCATCTATCAAAGCGCAGCTCAGACTAAATATATATCTTGCGATTTCCTTTTCCGAATGGGCGGTTATTAGATTCTGTATTTACGGTAACATAGCTTCTCAAGGTCCGATAGAGACCCAATCCCTTTGTGCCTTAGTCTTTCCGCTCTTTCATTCAAACCCAACCACCTTCCTTTGTGTAACCAGCCGTCATATCGGGTTAGCCCACTAGGGGCTTTCATGACTTGATTTGTAATCGATATCCTGTGTATATATATATGTAATTCTGTGTGATTATTTCGGTATTTAGTAAATAAATAATTAAGCCAATTTGTGTATTGCTGAACTTATTAGCTAGGGTTCGTGCAGATAACCAAGTACTTACGACAATCAGAATGAGACCAATCGAGGTGACAATTAATAATTGACTGCTATGGATATAAAAGATCTTCAGATTTTTAAGAGAGTGGATTCGGGAGATAACTGCTCTATATAATGAATGCTTCCGTTGTACCCCAGGTTATTAATGGTTTAATTGTTGCATGGTTTAATTCAATCACGCAATAAATTAAACATTAGGTAATTAATGTGAAAAGATAGCATGTCATATAATTTAAACATAGTAAGAGACATGACAACCTACTACCACGTACTTTTGGGCATGTAGTGTATATAGACTTGAATCTAGTAGCCAATTGGTTTCATGGGCATGGCTTGAACCTCGGTGTGTACCTGTCTGTTGGCATCTGAAGGTCCATTCTGCAGACTCCAGGCAGACAGGGTGTTGAAGCCTTTAACCACCTCAGCTCCAGGGACCAGACTGTTCAGGTACATATAACCACATTTATATTATATCAACATATAAAAACATCCCTAGTTAACAAAAAAACATACACATAATAACAGCATATACTGCATAGCTCTCACCTTTGCAGGTACTCTGCGTTGGCCTCTGGGTACTGATTCTTCCTCAGGTTGTTACTGAGGTCCACCAACACCTGCAATTCAACATGGCATCAAATACACTGATTCATACAATATATTTGCTAAGTACACTGGAATATACATTCTATTGGCTAAATACACTGGGACATAGAATATATTGGCTAAATACACTGGGACAAAGAATATATTGTCTAAATACACTGTGACACAGAATATATTGGCTAAATACACTGGGACACAGAATATATTGGCTAAATATGCTGGGACATACATTATGTTAGCCAAATATACAGTTGCATACTGACAAACAGACATTAATACATATAGCAGAAGTAATAATACATATATGCTACCTTCCCCTTAAGCTGATTGGCCAGTGGTACCAGGAAGTCGTAGTGTTCTCTCTGGACAGCGATGAAGATCAGATGAGCTGACTGGGCAGCTGCAGCATGACCCAGGACCTGCATATACATCATCAACATACTGATACACACAGAAACACAAGTACAGTATATTTACATATACTCCCTCAAACATAAACAAATATATTGAAATACATTTACAACACGGTAAAAACACATATCCACATTTAACATATCACCACATAAAACCAGATCTACTTTATTTTGTACCTGTGCTCCGTGGGGTAGGCGGCTGCTGCTGTGGGGCCGTCGGCTGCCGAACACCACACCGTACCCCGCCTGCAGCAGACGCAGGCCCAGAGAGCGCCCCAGGTCCCCCGTCCCAAACACACACACCCTCTCACTCTCAGGTAGGCTAGGGACAGTTTCCATCATCGGAGACAGGGACACACACTCACTCTTCTCCTCACTCCTCTCCTGACCCGTCATGCCTGAACAGAGACAGGCAAAGATCACCTTGAGTTGTAGATAGAATCAACAGAAAGTGTCAAAAAGCGCAAAGAGTTTAAAATACCTTCCTGAAGTTTCAATCACAGAATAAGTACATTCACATATATGGAGCTCGCAGGATAAACGCCCCTTTCACTTTGTTAAGTTCTTCAGCAGACACCTCCTCTAGACGGAGTCTTACAGTCCAGACAGAGCACTGTCAATCAATGCTAGGACAGCTTACTGTAGTTGAAATCCTGCAATTAAATGTTTTCTGCATTACATGTCCCAAAAAAATAATCTTCAGAGTTGGAGCAGCTCCTCTGAGTTATCCAGACACGACTGACTTAGTCTCTATCTGTGTCTGGGCGTGCTCCTGGAGGGAGGAGAAAAGGGAGTCTCTCTGCCAAGATGGAAATTCCAATAGAAGAGGAGTGTTTTTGCTTGTGTGTGTGTGTGTGGGGGCAGGAAAGCCCATGGCACTCACTCTGTATTGTCTTTGAGGAGAGGCCAGTGGTTTCTGGGAAGCAGGGAGGTTACATAATATTGGAATACCAGACCTGGAGAGACGCCAGATCACTGTGGTCTTTCTGGGTTCACACAAGCACAGGTCCGCAGTTCATGACAATAACACAACAGCAGATGCACTTTGGTTTGTTGTAATATTACCTTACCTCAGATAGCTTTTGTTCAAAGATGTGACGACATTCCATTGCGTGCAACAATATGCTTGTAACTCCAAAAAGCCCAGAATGTGAAATACCAGAAGAACTGTGTCACATCACCATGAACAGTGTCTTGAAACACTGGTTTCATGAAAGCAAGAAAAATCTAAATGCTTGAGGTGGGGTCAGAGCACAGTAGAATTAGTTAACCCAAGCTTTAGACTGGGCTTAGTTTACAGTAAACCAGTAACGGTAAAATCACTGGGGAAGCTAAGCCAGTAAATAATTGCCATATTACAACTTGTGTTGTGATAATTACGTTGTTTGCTCTATAACCTGTTAGTTCATATGCCTTGGGACGTTGATAAATAGGCCTAAGTCCGAGACAACATGAAGACACAGTGGCAGAATAAATTCAACCACACATTCTTTTCATCACAAAACCGGAGAGCAAGCTCTGTTCGGTGAAGTCCACAAAGCATATTGCATGTAACAACAGTTACATGACCTACAGTATGGTCAAGCAAGTTAATGTTTCTGACATTTTCAGACTACTAAACAATCATTGATTTAGAATCCCGGAGAGTTACCGCAAGTCGCAAAGAAAACAGAACCTGCCTCCACTATTCCAGCCCCATTTCAACGTCAACATTTCAACATCATCTAATCACCTCTGCCTAGTCTAATACAGTGAAAACTAAAAGATACCAAAAACAATTTAGTCCAATCAATGTAAACTAAATATGATGTGGCTGCCAATGGTTCTGATTTATGTGTGTGTGTGTGTGTGTGTGTGTGTGTGTGTGTGTGTGTGTGTGTGTGTGTGTGTGTGTGTGTGTGTGTGTGTGTGTGTGTGTGTGTGTGTGTGTGTGTGCGTGTGTGTATAGTGCATGAATGAATGCTGATCTACAAAATTAGATATCAATGCATATCTTCAGGACGGTATTAAGTTGTAACAACACCAGTAACATTGTGAAACACACTGGCTTACATCCTGCCTTTGCACTAATGTTTAATTTCACGCCTTAGAGCAGCTCTGACATCCGTAACAAGGTTATATTTATCCTAGCATGATACAACCACTGACAGCTAATTCACGCAACCGACACAGTTTATTTACATTGTCAGTTCCTTATGGTATACTGTCAGCTGAAAGACATATAGTGATATGGCCGTTTTAATTTACACAATTATGGAATGTTACCAGATAGCATAATAGACACTTGATTATTATTTGTTTGAGTGATAATGGTTACAGTCTGATTGCCTGTAATCTGGATGTCCAAGGCCTTCCAGATGAGCATGTCGCCGGTGGTCAAGTTCATCTGGTTGGAGCACCTCTGGATCTCACAGGGAGAGAGCACGTCGTCCCAAATGTGGACGTCTGTCAGCAGGCCTACAAATGACTAATGCTGGTTGAAACGCCCGCTGAACCAATCCTGATCCTGAAACAGGAAACAACAACATGTTGTGTTCTGTAATGGAATGCGTTCTCGTTCTTTTCAAAGTTGGACGCTTTATTTACAAGCAGAAAAGACTATGTGCATTTTTCAGCTTACATTTCATTCGGGAAAATAAACACGTGCGAATTGTGCACTGTAGCAAAAGTTTAAATAGTAGTGAGCAAACCCAAAACCGCTAAACATGTCAAAACAGAATAAGTTTAACTTTCTACTATTTACTGTCATATTTCATTGCAGTTATCACAGTGACTATCTTACCTTGAGGTACAGCACAGCATGTTGTAATCACAACAAGTACTAGTAGGAATTTCTCCATCTGGAAAGAATTAAAAAACTGTTATTTTGTCTTAATAAATTAACTTTTTTAATGCATATGAAAAACATTTGCCCTGTATGCTACTGAGCAGACCATTTTAGTTAGATTCAAGGTGCTGTTACTAGTATTGCAACAGGTTTAACATACATTTGTAAAACACATGATCTTACCTGGTGGCTTGTCAGAGTGCCTTGTTGGTGTGTGTGAGGGAGCTGAATACTTATCTTCTACTTGTTTCCTCATTCATTTATATCATCAGCGGTTACAGCGCCTTGCAAAAGTATTCATCCCCCTTGGCGTTTGTCCTATTTTGTTGCATTACAACCTGTAATTTAAATGGATTTTAATTTGGATTTCATGTAATGGACATAAACAAAATAGTCCAAATTGGTGAAGTGAAATGAAAAAAATTACTTCTTTCAAAATTATAAAAAATTAAAAATAGAAAAGTGGTTTGTGCATATGTATTCACCCCCTTTGCTATGAAGCCCCTAAATAAGATATGGTGCAACCAATTACCTTCAGAAGTCACATAATTAGTTAACCTCTTGACGCTAGGGGTCAGATTTTTCTTTTAATAACGTTCCCAAGGTAAACGGACTATTTCTCAGGTCCAGATCGTAGAATATGCATATAATTTACAGATTAGGATAGAAAACACTCCAAAGTTTCCAAAACTGTCAAAATATTGTCTATGAGTATAACAATACTGATTCTGCAGGCGAAAACCTGATAATCTGTGTTTCCTTGCCCGTCTTTCTTCCATTTAAAGGGGTATCAACCAGATTCCCTTTCCAATGGCTTCCTCAGGCTGTGACCAGGCTTTAGACATAGTTTCAGGCTTTTATTTAGAACAATTAGCGAGATTTTTCAAAACTAGTCAGGTGTCCTTTGATTAGTTCCTGTGCGCGAGATGGGTAGCTCTCCATTTTCTTTCTCTCTTTTATTGAATAGGTTACGGTCCGGTTGAAATATTATCGATTATGTTTGTTAAAAACAACCTGAGGATTGATTATAAAAAACATTTGACATGTTTCTACGAACATTACGGATACTTTTTGGACTTTTCGTCAAACGGAACGAGGCTTTGGTTTTCTGAACATAACGCGCAACCCAAATAGCGTTTTCTTGTTATAAAAGTAATATTTATCGAACAAAAATAACATTTATTGTGTAACTGGGAGTCTCGTGAGTGCAAACATCCGAAGATTATCAAAGGTAAGCGATTAATTTTATTGCTTTTCTGACTTTCGTGACCATGCTGATTTGGGACTAGCAGTTCTAGCATTGACTGATACACTCACAAAAGCTTGGATTGCTTTCGCTGCAAAGCATATTTTCAAAATCTGAGACGATAGGTGGATTAACAACAAGCTAAGCTGTGTTTTGGTGTATTTCACTTGTGATTGCATGATTATAAATATTTTTAGTAATATTTTTGAATCTGATACGCTTGAGAATTTTCTTCTGCCTTTCAGGACCGGAACGAGGCTGTGGTTTTCTCAACATAACGCGCAACCCAAATAGCGTTTTCTTGTTATAAAAGTAATATTTATCGAACAAAAATAACATTTATTGTGTAACTGGGAGTCTCGTGAGTGCAAACATCCGAAGATTATCAAAGGTAAGCGATTAATTTTATTGCTTTTCTGACTTTCGTGACCATGCTGATTTGGGACTAGCTGTTCTAGCATTGATTGATGCACTCACAAAAGCTTGGATTGCTTTCGCTGCAAAGCATATTTTCAAAATCTGACACAATAGGTGGATTAACAACAAGCTACGCTGTGTTTTGGTATATTTCACTTGTGATTGCATGATTATGAATATTTTTTGTAATATTTTGCACCCTGCAATTCAGTGGTTGTTTAGGAAAATGATCCCGCTAAAGGGATCCGTAGCGCAGAGAAGTTAAATAAAGTCCACCTGTGTGCAATCTAAGTGTCACATGATCTGAGTATACATACACCTGTTCTGAAAGGCCCCAGAGTCTGAAACACCACTAAGCAAGGGGCACCACCAAGCAAGTGGCACCATGAAGACCAAGGAGCTCTCCAAACAGGCCAGGGACAAAGTTGTGGAGAAGTACAGTTCAGGGTTGGATTATAAAAAAATATACAACATTTTGAACATCCCACGGAGCAAACCTGCCAAGAGAGGGCCGCCCACCAAAACTCACGGACCAGGCAAGGAGGGCATTAATCAGAGAGGCAACAAAGAGCAAAGATAACCCTGAAGGAGCTGCAAAGCTCCACAGTGGAGATTGGAGTATCTGTCCATAGGACCACTTGAAGCCGTACACTCCACAGAGCTGGGCTTTATGGAAGAGTGGCCAGAAAAAAGCCATTGTTTAACCTGTTGGGGATGGGGGCGCTGTTTAGACTATTTATGCTAATGTGGCTAATTTTTTAAACGGCTTCCCACAAAATCCTTGATCGTACAATATGCATATTATTATTATTATTGGATAGAAAACAGTCTATAGTTTCTATAGGAGTTGAAATTTTGTCTCTAAGTGGAACAGAGCCCATTCTACAGCAATTTCCCTGACATGGAGTCAGATTTGAGAAACGTTGGCCACTTTTCTGAAGTCATTTAAACGGGCACTGTCGTTGCTATGACTATACGGACACTTCTTACGTCTTCCCCTGGATGCCTTTACGTGATGACGATTCCAACGGGCTCGATTGCTCGTTCACAGGCACTACAAATGAAAAAAACCTTTAGCTAGCAAGTCTTTTCTTGCTGCGTAACGCGCGTGGAAGACACCGACCCTCTCCTGTTCCAAGCATTAGTTTAGCCTGTTATATTTCT
Organism: Salvelinus fontinalis; assembly: GCF_029448725.1. Classification (NCBI taxonomy): domain Eukaryota; kingdom Metazoa; phylum Chordata; class Actinopteri; order Salmoniformes; family Salmonidae; genus Salvelinus; species Salvelinus fontinalis. The sequence continues at coordinate 29,735,673 of NC_074670.1, read as the reverse complement.
CCGGTCATCTTTTCACTCGTTATAGGAGTTACAAACATCACAAAGTAGTTAATTTAAAGCGTTTTATAGCAATTTATATCCGTTTAGTGCGATTTTGGGACATTTATTTTTGCAACGATGTGAAAAGTTGGGAACGCTTTTCAGTTCATCCCGAACGTAGTTGACATTTCCACATGGCAAGAGGACAGCTTTCCACCAAAAGACGATTTCTCCCAAGAAAGGATCCTTTGCCCAAGATACTGATGGAAGAACAGCTCAAGGTAGGACATTTTTATTATGATAAATCGTGTTTCTGTCGAAACATTTTAGTGGCTTAGGACGCCATGTTTTTTGACGTAGCTTCGCTTGGCGCAAACTGTATTGAAAAGTAAGGATAAATTAAAAAATGTAATAACGCAATTGTATTAAGAATTAAATTGTCTATCAATCCCTGTCCACCCTATATTTTTTAGTCACGTTTATGAGTATTTATGTATAAGAGTAGATCACTGTCTAAGTGGCGCAAGGACAAATTCTGACCAGCTGAGTTACATTTCACATTGTCTAACCATGATTTTGGTGGCTAAATATAAACATTTTCGATCAAACTGTATATGCATGTTGTAATGTGATGTTACAGGAGTGTCATCGGAAGAATTCTGAGAAGGTTAGTGAAAAAATTAATATCTTTTGGCGATGTTGACTTTTATCGCTCACTTTGGCTAGAATCAATGCTGGGCTGCTAATTGCTATGTGCTAAGCTAATATAACGATTTATTGTGTTTTCGCTGTAAGACACTTAGAAAATCTGAAATATTGTCTGTATTCACAGGATCTGTGTCTTTCGATTCGTGTATGCTGTGTATTTTTACGAAATGTTTGATGATTAGTAGTTAGGTAAACACGTTGCTCATTGTAATTATTCTAGTCCATTTGTGATGGTGGGTGCAATTGTAAACTATGCCATATACCTGAAATATGCACTTTTTTCTAACAAAACCTATCCCATACCATAAATATGTTATCAGACTGTCATCTAATGAGTTTTTTTGTTGGTTAGGGGCTATAAATATCTTAGTTTAGCCGAATTGGTGATGGCTACTGGTGTTGGTGGACAAATAAAAGATGGTGGAATATGCTAATGTGTTTTTAGGTAATAGATGTACATCTTTACATATTGTGTCTTCCCTGTAAAACATTTTAAAAATCGGAAATGTTGACTGGATTCATAAGATCTGTGTCTTTCATTAGCTGTATTGGACTTTAATGTGTGAAAGTTAAATATTTTAAAAAAATATTTTTTTTGAATTTCGCGGCACTGGTTTTTCAGTGGGGGGGGGGGGGGTGTGCCGCTAGCGCCACGCTGATCCTAGACAGGTTAAAGAAAAAAATAAGCAAACATGTTTGGTGTTCACTAAAAGGCATGTGGAAGACTCCCCAAACATATGGAAGAAGGTACTCTGGTCAGATGAGACTAAAATGTAGCTTTTTGGCCATCAAGGAAAATGCTATGTCTGGCACAAACCCAACATCTCTCATCACCCGAGAACACCATCCCCACAATGAAGCATGGTGGTGGCAGCATCATGCTGTGGGGATGTTTTTCCATTGGCAGGGACTGGGAAACTGATCAGAATTGAAGGAATGATGGATGGCGCTAAATACAGGGAAATTCTTGAGGGAAACCTGTTTCAGTCTTCCAAAGATTTAAGACTGGGACGGAGGTTCACCTTCCAGCAGAACAATGACCTTAAGCATACTGCTAGAGCAACACTCGATTTCTTTAATGGGAAACATTTAAATGTCTTGGAATGGCCAAAGCCCAGACCTCAATCCAATTGAGATTAAAGATTGCGGTACACCAGTGGAATCCATCCAACTTGAAGCAGCTGGAGCAGCTTTGCCTTGACGAATGGGAAACAATCCCAGTGGCTAGATGTGTCAAGCTTATGGAGACATACCCCAAGAGACTTGCAGCTGTAATTGCTGCAAATGGTTGCTCTACAAAGTATTGACATTGGGGGGGGGGGGGGTGAATAGTTATGCACACCCAAGTTTTCTGTTTATTTGTCTTATTTCTTATTTCTCAGGACAATATTTCTCAGGACAATAGGCAAAAATATTTTGCATCTTCAAAGTGGTAGGCATGTTGTGTAAATCAATACAAACCCTCCCCCCAAAAATATATTTTAATTTCAGGTTGTAAGGCAACAAAATAGGAAAAATATCAAGGGGGTGAATACTTTCGCAAGCCACTGTATGACACAAAAAGAAACATGACAGGCATTATTGACCTAAACAGGTATTATTATTCACCAGTTCCCTTACTCATAGAAATATTGATTCAGTCACACATGAGGAAACATCAGCATAATAAACAACTAGAACTTGAATATATCTTTTTTTTTTTATTATTTCATCAAGAAATTATTCCTAAACCGGGAATTTCACATCAGGGTTTTCATTAATACTGTATATACAGTGGGGAGAACAAGTATTTGATACACTGCCGATTTTGCAGGATGTCCTACATATAAATCATGTAGAGGTCTGGAATTTTTATCATAGGTACACTTCCACTGTGAGAGACGGAATCTAACACAAAAATCCAGAAAATCACATTGTATGAGTTTTAAGTAATTAATTTTAATTTTATTGCATGACATAAGTATTTGATCACCTACCAACCAGTAAGAATTCCAGCTCTCACAGACCTGTTAGTTTTTCTTTAAGAAGCCCTCCTGTTCTCCACTCATTACCTGTATTAACTGCACCTGTTTGAACTCGTTACCTGTATAAAAGACACCTGTCCACACACTCAATCAAACAGACTCTAACCTCTCCACAATGGCCAAGACCAGAGAGCTGTGTAAGGACATCAGGGATACAATTGTAGACCTGCACAAGGCTGGGATGGGCTACAGGACAATAGGCAAGCAGCTTGGTGAGAAGGCAACAACTGTTGGCGCAATTATTAGAAAATGGAAGAAGTTCAAGATGACAGTCAATCACCCTCGGTCTGGGGCTCCATGCAAGATCTCACCTCGTGGGGCATCAATGATCATGAGGAAAGTGAGGGATCAGCCCAGAACTACACGGCAGGACCTGGTCAATGACCTGAAGAGAGCTGGGACCACAGTCTCAAAGAAAACCATTAGTAACACACTACGCCATCATGGATTAAAATCCTGCAGCGCACGCAAGGTCCCCTTGCTCAAGCCAGCGCATGTCCAGGCCCATCTGAAGTTTGCCAATGACCATCTGGATGATCCAGAGGAGGAATGGGAGAAGGTCATGTGGTCTGATGAGACAAAAATAGAGCTTTTTGGTCTAAACTCCACTCGCCGTGTTTGGAGGAAGAAGAAGGATGAGTACAACCCCAAGAACACCATCCCAACTGTGAAGCATGGAGGTGGAAACATCATTCTTTGGGGATGCTTTTCTGCAAAGGGGACAGGATGACTGCACCGTATTGAGGGGAGGATGGATGGGGCCATGTATCGCGAGATCTTGGCCAACAACCTCCTTCCCTCAGTAAGAGCATTGAAGCTGGGTCGTGGCTGGGTCTTCCAGCATGACAACGACCCGAAACACATAGCCAGGGCAACTAAGGAATGGCTCCGTAAGAAGCATCTCAAGGTCCTGGAGTGGCCTAGCCAGTCTCCAGACCTGAACCCAATAGAAAATCTTTGGAGGGAGCTGAAAGTCTGTATTGCCTAGCGATAGCCCCGAAACCTGAAGGATCTGGAGAAGGTCTGTATGGAGGAGTGGGCCAAAACCCCTGCTGCAGTGTGTGCAAACCTGGTCAAGAACTACAGGAAACGTATGATCTCTGTAATTGCAAACAAAGGTTTCTGTACCAAATATTCAGTTCTGCTTTTCTGATGTATCAAATACTTATGTCATGCAATAAAATGCAAATTAATTACTTAAAAACCATACAATGTGATTTTCTGGATTTTTGTTATAGATTCCGTCTCTCACAGTTGACGTGTACCTATGATAAAAATTACAGACCTCTACATGCTTTGTAAGTAGGAAAACCTGCAAAATCGGCAGTGTTTCAAATACTTATTCTCCCCACTGTATCTATTGAAGAACATAACAATATAAACATTTATTTGATCCAGGTGAACAATAGCAGTCACAAGTTTTTATATAACATTGATAAACTTGCAGCCCTAAGTACTTTACCAGCACTCACAAAACACATTCATAGAAAGAGCATTATACCAAGTGCATACAATGAAAGAAATGGAGACGAGGCTAAAACAACAGAAAGGGAATCAAACAAATTGACAGAACATTTAAAATGTGGAACCTTTTTTGAGCATAAACAAATAAAAAGGTACATTTAAACAGTATCGTCCATTTTAAACATTTTAAATAGCTTGCATTATTCACCTGTGCATTTTTAGTTTCCTCATAAACCAGATTTCCATCCAACCTTTTATGCGAATAAACTGTCAGATAAAAATATCATGACAGGCCTGATGGAAACAGCACAATTGTCGGTAAACCTTCCAAATGTGACAAAACACGCTTGACAAGGTAGGATCTTTTTTTGAGTCTAAAATAAATTATGCGAGAAATGACAGTGGAAACAAACGCCTTTATGCACAAATATTGATATAATAAACATATCGAAGTAAACATGGAGTCACACAATGATATAGTGTGTGGTCCTCCCATTACAGATGAAATATGTTATGATGAACTAACTGGTGGTGAAGGTGCATGGTGATGAGCTTGATGCTCCTTTCCAAGAAGGGTTGGGGATCTTATTCTGGTAATATGATAATTGATGCGCTTGGCTGCCGTTTGACAAATACAAATACTCTTCTGTCCATAATAATCTCATCATGTAGGCTATACCCTAGCTTTATCTGCGAGCTGTTATATCGGCAGAGTTGAAAATGGAATGGAAACATTGCCCCTTCTATTTTTTATTTGGTGCATAGGAATTTAACCACAGAAGTTGTTTTATGTGGACTAGATCATCACGCACAACATTTTACCCACAAGTCAATTTGATGGAAACATCTCTGGTGGGAAAATGCACATTTGGTTTTTATGTGTATTTTAGAATATTTGCATGAAAACCTGTCACCAATTGGATGTGAACCTAGCTACTGATCTGGTTTGGTGAAATTCCGCTGGCAAAAACCTACAGGAAAGAAGACAATTACTCTGTGAAAAGTCATGGTGTGTCACTTTTGCCACATGAACTGTTCTTTCATGAATAAATCACAAAATTCTCCCAAAGTCTAATAGGCACACAGGCTAATAGGCACACAGGCTAATGGAATTTCATACAATGTTTTGTTTGTGTAGTATTTTATGGAGTAAGTGAGTGAAGGAAAATATATACCCAATTCTTTACTTGATGAAATAAAAATAATTATTCCAAAAGATCCCACTTGTCAGACACTGGTTGAATCAACATTGTTTCCACATTGTTCCTGTGTTTTTAATGTTGGTACAAGCTGTTTCTGGGATTATGTCTTTCTGCATGCACCTAAAAGTTCATCTATGTATTTAGATAACTGGCATCTACACAAACAGCCAGCTATATCCACCACAAATGGAAGTGCTCCCCATAACAGAAGACATTGTGGACCACTCTGTCTATCTAGTGATGAAAGGGAAGCCTGTTGCTGGGTTTCAGAGAGTCTGTTTTCTGGAGGAAATAACAACACTCTGCCCCAGAGAGGATCACACTGATAGATGTGTTTTTATGTGTCTGACCTGCCCCTGGAGATGGATCAGACAGACACAAAATATACACTGCTCAAAAAAATAAAGGGAACACTTAAACAACACAATGTAACTCCAAGTCAATCACACTTCTGTGAAATCAAACTGTCCACTTAGGAAGCAACACTGATTGACAATAAATTTCACATGCTGTTGTGCAAATGGAATAGACAAAAGGTGGAAATTATAGGCAATTAGCAAGACACCCCCCAAAACAGGAGTGATTCTGCAGGTGGTGACCACAGACCACTTCTCAGTTCCTATGCTTCCTGGCTGATGTTTTGGTCACTTTTGAATGCTGGCGGTGCTCTCACTCTAGTGGTAGCATGAGACGGAGTCTACAACCCACACAAGTGGCTCAGGTAGTGCAATTCATCCAGGATGGCACATCAATGCGAACTGTGGCAAAAAGGTTTGCTGTGTCTGTCAGCGTAGTGTCCAGAGCATGCAGGCGCTACCAGGAGACAGGCCAGTACATCAGGAGACGTGGAGGAGGCCGTAGGAGGGCAACAACCCAGCAGCAGGACCGCTACCTCCGCCTTTGTGCAAGGAGGTGCACTGCCAGCGCCCTGCAAAATGACCTCCAGCAGGCCACAAATGTGCATGTGTCTGCTCAAACGGTCAGAAACAGACTCCATGAGGGTGGTATGAGGGCCCGACCTCCACAGGTGGGGGTTGTGCTTACAGCCCAACACCGTGCAGGACGTTTGGCATTTGCCAGAGAACACCAAGATTGGCAAATTCGCCACTGGCGCCCTGTGCTCTTCACAGATGAAAGCAGGTTCACACTGAGCACTTGAGCACATGTGACAGACGTGACAGAGTCTGGAGACGCCGTGGAAAACGTTCTGCTGCCTGCAACATCCTCCAGCATGACCGGTTTGGCGATGGGTCAGTCATGGTGTGGGGTGGCATTTCTTTGTGGGGCCGCACAGCCCTCCATGTGCTCGCCAGTGGTAGCCTGACTGCCATTAGGTACCGAGATGAGATCCCCAGACCCCTTGTGAGACCATATGCTGACACATGCTCATTTGTGGCCTGCTGGAGGTCATTTTGCAGGGCGCTGGCAGTGCACCTCCTTGCACAAAGGCGGAGGTAGCGGTCCTGCTGCTGGGTTGTTGCCCTCCTACGGCCTCCTCCACGTCTCCTGATGTACTGGCCTGTCTCCTGGTAGCGCCTGCATGCTCTGGACACTACGCTGACAGACACAGCAAACCTTATTTCTTCATCGAAAATTGTGAATATCTCACCACAGGTTAATGAGAAGGGTGTGCTTGAAGGATGCACATAACTCTGCAATGTTTGGTTGTATTGGAGAGAGTCTCAGTCTTATATCATTTTCCACACACAGTCTGTGCCTGTATTTAGTTTTCATTCTAGTGAGGGCTGAGAATCCACTCTCACAGAGGTACGGGGTTGCAAAGGGCATCAGTGTCTTAACAGCGCGATTTACCAAGGCAGGATACTCTGAGCGCAGCCCAATCCAGAAATCTGGCAGTGGCTTCAGTTTAAATTACATTTTCACAGAACCGCTTGTTGCAATTTTGACGAGGCTCTCTTGTTCAGATATCGGTAAGTAGACTGGAGGCAGGGCATGAAAGGTATAACGAATCCAGTTGTTTGTGTCATCTGTTTCGGGAAAGTACCTGCGTAATTGCGCACCCAACTCACTCAGGTGCTCGCTATATCACATTTGACATTGTCCGTGTTAAACACAAAAACAATCATACAATGATGGAAAGACCTGTGTGTTGTCCTTGTTAATGCAAACAGAGAAGAGCTCCAACTTCTTAATCATAGCCGTAATTTTGTCCAGCACATTGAATATACTGTAGTTGCCTGCCTGCTGGAGGTCATTTAGCAGGGCTCTGGCAGTGCTCCTCTTTGCACAAAGGCGGAGGTAGCGGTCCTGCTGCTGGGTTGTTGCCCTCCTACGGCCTCCTCCACGTCTCCTGATGTACTGGCCTGTCTCCTGGTAGCGCCTCCATGCTCTGGACACTACGCTGACAGACACAGCAAACCTTCTTGACACAGCTCGCATTGATGTGCCATCCTGGATGAGCTGCACTACCTGAGCCACTTGTGTGGGTTGTAGACTCCGTCTCATGCTACCACTAGAGTGAAAGCACCGCCAGCATTCAAAAGTGACCAAAACATCAGCCAGGAAGCATAGGAACTGAGAAGTGGTCTGTGGTCACTACCTGCAGAATCACTCCTGTTTTGGGGGGGGTCTTACTAATTGCCTATAATTTCCACCTTTTGTCTATTCCATTTGCACAACAGCATGTGAAATTTATTGTCAATCAGTGTTGCTTCCTAAGTGGACAGTTTGATTTCACAGAAGTGTGATTGACTTGGAGTTACATTGTGTTGTTTAAGTGTTCCCTTTATTTTTTTGAGCAGTGTATATTGAAAAACCTTTATACGTCTCTGAAACCTGTGTTTCATCTGGGGATAACTGTACAATCAGTCAAAGAAGAGAGAGGATGTACAGTAAGAGAGGATATGAGAGAGAGAGAGAGAGAGAGAGAGAGAGAGAGAGCTTTCACCAGTGAAACTTGTTTCATCCAGTGAAAACTAGTGTCTGGTTGACATACGGTTGAAAATGTATGTATTAAAATGCAACAATGTTTACAGTGTAATACAAAAAGAAATACGACTGCATATCAATTAAATGTTATTGTTGGTTTTTGATCCCAGAAACATGGCAAATGATGATTGAATGGTAGCCAACCTCTGAGGGTACAATAGCAAAGAAACAAGAGTTCATGCCTCAAAGACAAAGCTGTCACTGAGGGTGTTATTTTGTCTGTGCGTGTCTGTGTGTCTGTGTGTGTGTGTCCTCTAAGGTATCAGTGGTTGGCTGTCTTTAGGGTTCCTCTGATCTGCCCCCCTCTCCCAGCCCTGGCGTATGCGGGTGATGGTTCGGTCCACACAGGGGGTGATGAGCAGCAGCTTGAGCAGCAGCACCACAGAGGGAAGCACCAGACACAGCATGTAGCCCGGTGGGGTGTACCACTTGTAGGTGGAGGCACTCAGGAATCTGTTCCAGCCATACAGGTAGGTGTGCGCCGTACACAACAGCAGAGTCAGGTGACCCAGCTTGGACTGGTGGGAGAGAACATAACACAAACACATGAACCACACACACACGCCAGGCATGTGCACAGATAGAGGTCTAAGGAAGTTTGAGCACCTGCCCTTTTGCCCTCCTATGACAAAATAAACTTGCATATGCCAGGGCTTGTTTGAATTTGTATATTTTCTCTATTGCTATTTAAATGTATTGCCCATCAAACTAGGTAATTTCTCCTTTTTTGGGGGAAAATGTCCCCTCCCCACCATTCTGCCCCCCAGTAGGCCTGAGGCTGATGTTAGCAGCAGAACATTCTCCAATCACAGGTAAAGTCTAGTTAGATTGTTTCAACAGAATAACTAACTAACTAGCTAGCTAACTAGCTCCTTCTACATTCACTATGATCAGCTGATAGCCCACCCCTCAATGCCCTCTCTTTGAGCAGTAGGCTATAAGCTTGCTTACAATGGCGTTAGTGGGATTTGCATAAAATAAAGGTCTACTCTATGCTTTTCTATGGGGGGCTTTTTTCACTTTGAGCACGTCCCATCCAAAGGTCTGTGCATGGCTCTGACACACGCACAAGCACACCCAAACTCACACACTTTTGACAATTATCTTAAATATATAGTTTAGCTTTAGGATAGCCTATTGGACATGCACACGTTTATCCCAGATAAGGCTAATAACACTCTAGGCATTGGAGCTGTGCAAGGAGAAGCCTGGAGAAACTTCGGAAACAGGCTGGCCAGATAAATTGACCCTTAGCTAAGCCTCACCCCAGAATATTAGGCAACCAATCGCAGTGCTCCGTTGGATAGTGTTTTTTCTCCAATTTATGCTTTGGCCACAAATACTGGTATAGGATGAGTCAACAACCTTATCTAGTTAAGAGTTAACAGAACATAAACTTTTAAAAGTGAGATTGTCACTGGACAGTTACTTTAAAACACAATTTAAGATCATCCTAAGTGGTTTTCTTCAATGGTGGTTTGAACAGAGAGTTGGATTCCTGGAAAAGTGTTGCCCAAGTTTGCTAAGTAATGAAGGGGGCGTGGCTTAGCAAAGGGGCAATCGTTGTATAATTTAACTATGATCAAATATGGGACTGACCTTCACAGAGACAGACCTCCAGAGGTCGGACCAAGTCATTGTTTAACAAGTCACAAGTAAGTCTCAAGTCTTAGCACTCAAGTCCCAAGTCAAGACCGGCAAGTCTCAAATCCTAAACTTTGAGTTTCGAGTCCTAAACAAGTCATAATGTGCTCTTCACCAAATGTAATACCATTTCATATTTTTAACAAGAGTAATAGTTAGTATATTACATTTACGCAAATCATGAATGCTTTTAAAAATATATATATTTATTACTTTCCATGGAAATACATGGGTTGCCATTAGAAAGTCCCAACAAAGTTGGAAGTTGTTGCGCCCCCGTCTGTAATTTTCTTCCCGCATGTTTTGCAAGTTGCAATCTGTTTTTTGTTGATACAGCGAAGTCTTTATATCCAAAAATAATAATGTTGGGTATCATCTTTCCAAGGGCTCCATCTGAATTCACCTGCCGACGTTCCTTTGCACTGAAACGCGCAACTTTTTATCAGCTGGCACAATTTGATTGGCTGCTGTCCAAATTGTTATCCGTTAAATGAAGAGTTGATGCGCTGCACACTTTTTTTAATAGCATCATTTTTAATATTTGGTCTTGGGGAGGGTATCAAGTCAGGTCGAGTCAAAAGGCTTAAGTCACGAGTCATTGGTGTTAAAGTCAAAGTTGAGTTGCAAGTCATCATATTTGTGACTCGAGTCTGACTCGAGTCCAAGTCATGTCACTCGAGTCCACACCTCTGCAGACCTCTGGCCTACCTTGACACACACACACACGTCGGGCCAATATGCACACCACAGATTTGTCCTGTTTAAGCATTTTTAATAATATAGTTTCTCTGTAATACTACTAGCCACCTAGCAATTGTAGGTTCCCAATAAGTTATTTCAGGCTATCAATCAAGTTAGTGTAGCTAGCTTGTCTAACTATCATAGCTGGCACACCTGCTGGCAAGGTTTCACATTTTGTTTCTTAAAAAAAAGACTCACCAGTCAGACAGCTCAAGAGGTATGCTTAGATATATTTTAAATATAATTAAGTATAATGATTCATGGTTCCAGATTACAGAAAATATCTGTTTCAGATGTTTGAAAAATGCCAAGTTCTCCAACTTCAGACCCCCAGTCCGGACCATCACCAAGCCATCCTCAGACATTGTAATTTGTGCCCCCTCAAATTTTGGGGGCAGATGATGCCCTGCACATACATCTCTAGGTGAATTCTCCTGGCCTGTTCTAATATATTCCTCCTAAATTATATCTGATGAATAACTTAACATTTAAATCACTGCACCAATTTGAGGGGAATTAATGAATTAGAGAATGAGCCGGAGTTTCTCCTTATTATCCCCAGCACATAACCTCTGGCTTGTCTGCTGAAAATCAGATTACTTTCCTGGAGTTCTATTGCATTCTGGCCTGGATGTTGGCTCTGCACCCCGCATGAATACGCTAATAGGGGAAACACTGAAGGAGATAAGTGTACAAATTAGGGCTGGTAATTGCCAGGGACCTCACGATACGATATTATCACGATACTTAGGTGCGATACAATAGGTATTGCAATTCTCACGATTCTATGTGTATTACGATTCGATACATCGATTTTATTGCGATTTGATGTTAACATATTGTTCACTATATGTCTGCTGCAGAGAGACAAGAGAGCATGAGAAAACGTTATCAGTCATGGAAATAAAAGGGCTGAAAACATTGTCTCACTTTTTCAAAAGAAGATGGAGAACAATCTATAGGATGAAAAATACCAGCGATACAGCCGACTAGCGCTAGCTAACGCTTCCTAGCAACAAGAAAAGGGGGGGCGGTTACAAATCAATACTGGAGTCAAAGTATCAATATAATATAGTCCAAAATAATATTGCGATATTTAACTGTATCGATAACCCCACCGCTATTAAAAATGGTCAGAAAATAAGTGCCTCGTAAGTTTGTCTGGCCTAAACATTCAGTGTGACCGGTCCTGGTGGTCCCACCTGTACGAAGCTGAACTCCCTCCAGCTGAGAGCGTTACTGACGGAGGGAAGAGATGTGATTCCTAACAGGACGTACAGGCCAAATCCCAGAATTCCCAGGGACAAGTAGGAGTCGTCATGCCAGGCCGTTGTGGTATCAAACATTGTGGTCCTGTTCCCTCTGATCTGGGGGAGAGAGACAGAGAGAGAGAGCAAGAAAGAGAAGAGAAACAATGTGAGAAAGAGGAAGCGTGAGAGCAAGGAAGTGGCGTAATCCAGTATAATCAAAACCGGTGCCTGAATCCTGCTATATACTGTAGGTGTGTGTCCAATGTACAGATGTATGATCTTAATATGACCAGTATTGTGTCACAGCAAAATAATCCTGCAGCAACAGGATTTGAATGTTTTGTCCATTTACACTTTTCCGCCAATGTAATGTTACTTGATTGGTGGCTATGCTATTAGCTAGCCAAACTTAGGCTACCTGAAAAGTGCAACACTGTTAAGACATGCTCTGGAACTTCTGTGTTTTTGAAACCTCCTGCTTTAGGCTGGATGTCTCAATGTGTAGTTCATACATTCATAAATCAATGAGCAAAATTACTTTCTTACCACAATTAGTCACAAAATACTTTGTTTGAAAGCGACTGTTTTCTTGAAGCTGTCTGTACAACGCCATTTTCCCCACATTTCCCCCATATGGGCCAGCCCCTTAGCAATTCAAGTTTTAGCCAAAGAGCTTCAGCCCCTCACATTTGAGTGACAGCTAGCAAGAGGCCTGCCCAGCATCATCCAATGAGGTTGCAGGGTGGGCCCAACGGCTCAGTGCCCACAGCAGAGAGAGAGAGAGAGAGAAACCAATGACGTGGTGCACATATCTGCACAAATGTGACATAGTACACGTTTTTGGGGACCACTTTTGGCTCGTGAGTGCTACTTTCAGAACTACTAGCTAAAAAGTATACAAAGGTTCAGGAGAATGTCTTTAATGTAACCATGTATTAGTGTGAATTTATGTAAATCCAGAGTGCAGAGTAATTCAGAGTAATTCTCAGCAGAGTAATTCTCAGCGACAACAGAGTGGTCAAATGAAGATCCTACATCTGTACACAATTTTGTCTATTCAATGTTCACTGTTTTGAAAGTGTTTAATTTGGCGTACAGTTCTTACCAGAGAGACAGTGTGTTCAGTGACCCAGAACATCACAGAGTACCTGAGAACAAAATCAATACTTTCTTTACTAAAAACTAAAGGAAGATACATGCCACTGTGTGTGTGTGCATGCGTGTGCATTTGAGTGTATGCTCCACTGACCGTATGGGTATGATCAGTGTATAGAGCACGTGCAGAAAGGCGAACCCTAGCGACAGTAGACCCAGCTGTTTCCTGCACAGCATCCAGTGATCCAGCCAATTAGGGAAGCGCCTGATGTTAAACATACATAAACACTTACAATCAACATAAATACATATGCAACCTCGTGTGAACATACATGCATGCAAACACACACATACACACAAAGATCTGACCTGTACTTGGTGCCTCTGTAGAGCTGCAGGATGGAAGCCAGGACACCAGGCAGGTAACAGAGAGACAGCATGATCAGAGACACGATGGGACACACCTGGAGAGAACACACACACATCTTGAACAGCTGGTAACACACACAGAAACAAACAGAACACAACCATTCAGAGGGCCTGTGGCCAGTACCTGGTTGGCCAGTGAGACCATGATTCTGAAGGAGATGTCGTCGCCCTGGGTGACGTATGCATAGATGACATATCTGATCAGCAGGTAGAAGAAGAAGGCAGCGCTGAGGCCAATGGCGATGCGCAGGGGGAGCCTCCACTGGGGGAACAGCTGTAGGGGGAAGTCCTCCAGCTCCCGGGCCACTGAGAGAAAGCCCCGGTCCAGGGCACTGAGACCCAGCTTGGTGGCTACCGCTATCACCACCTGCTTGGCCTCCACACTTTCCCCGCAGATATACACCTAACATATATATATGCACATACAGTGGGGTCCGAAATCAGTGACGCCCTTGATAAAGATGAGCAAAAATGCCTGCACAAAATAAATCTTTCAAACACTGACATTTATTGTATGCTCCAAAAAGCGGTAGAGATACTCTTAAATATATAGTTTAGCTTCAGGATAGCCTATTGGACATGCACACGTTTATCCCAGATAAGGCTAATAACACTCTAGGCATTGGAGCTGTGCAAGGAGAAGCCTGGAGAAACTTCGGAAACAGGCTGGCCAGATTAATCTCCCTTAATTGACCCTTAGCTAAGCCTCACCCCAGAATATTAGGCAACCAATCGCAGTGCTCCGTAATGCCAACTGACATTTACTCCTGAGGTGCTGACTTGCTACACCCTCGATAACTTTCTGTGATTATTATTATTTGACCATGTTCTGTTATAATCTCCACCCGGCACAGCCAGAAGAGGACTGGCCACCCCTCAAATCAACATGCTGACAGTCAAAATGTACAATGCCTTCAAAAAGTATTCCACCCCTTGACTTTCTCTCCCCATTTTGTTATGTTACAACCTGCATTTGTCATGAATTAAGTTGAGATTATGTGTCACTGGCCTACACACAATACCCCATAATGTCAAAGTGGAATTATGTTTTTAGAAATTTTTTAAAATATATACAAAATGATAAGCTAAAATGTGTTGAGTCAATAAATTATAGCAAACCTTAACAAGTTTAGGAGTAAAAATGTGCTTAACAAATCACATAATAAGTTGCATGAACTCACTCTCTGTGCAATAATAATGTTTAACATGATTTTTGAATGACTACCTCATCTCTGTACCACACACATACAATTATCTGTAAAGTCCCTCAGTCAAGTTCGGTAGAGGAGGAATAAGGGTCTGGGGATGTTTTCATGGTTCATGCTAACGCTACAGCATACAATGACATTCTAGATGATTCTGTGCTTCCAACATTATGGAAACAGTTTGGGGAAGGCCCTTTGCTGTTTCAGCATGACAATGCCCCTGTGCACAAAGCAAGGTCCATACAGAAATGGTTTACCGAGATTGGTGTGGAAGAACTTGACTGGCCTGCACAGAGCCCTGACCTCAACCCCATTGAACACCTTTGGGATAATTTGTAACGCCGACTGCAAGCCAGGCCTAAACGTCCAACATCAGTGCTCAACCTCACTAAAGCTATTGTGGCTGAATGAAAGTAAGTCCCCGCAGCAATGTTTCAACATCTTGTGGAGAGCCTTCCCAGAAGAGTGGAGGCTGTTATAGCAGCAAAGGGTAGACCAACTCCATATTAATGCCCATAATTTTGGAATGAGATGTTCGATGAGCAGGTGTCCACATACTTTTGGTCATGAAGTGTACAGTATATAGACTTGAAATGAGTAGCCAATTGGTTTCATGGGCATGGCTTGAACCTCGGTGTGTACCTGTCTGTTGGCATCTGAAGGTCCATTCTGCAGACTCCAGGCAGACAGGGTGTTGAAGCCTTTAACCACCTCAGCTCCAGGGACCAGACTGTTCAGGTACATATAACCACATTTACATTTTATCAACATATAAAAACATCCCTAGTTAACAAAAAAACATACACATAATAACAGCATATACTGCATAGCTCTCACCTTTGCAGGTACTCTGCGTTGGCCTCTGGGTACTGATTCTTCCTCAGGTTGTTACTGAGGTCCACCAACACCTGCAATTCAACATGGCATCAAATACACTGATTCGTACAATATATTTGCTAAGTACACTGGAATATACATTCTATTGGCTAAATACACTGGGACAGAGAATATATTGGCTAAATACACTGGGACACAGAATATATTGGCTAAATATGCTGGGACATACATTATGTTAGCCAAATATACAGTTACATACTGACAAAACAGACATTAATACATATAGCAGAAGTAATAATACATATATGCTACCTTCCCCTTAAGCTGATTGGCCAGTGGTACCAGGAAGTCGTAGTGTTCTCTCTGGACAGCGATGAAGATCAGATGGGCTGACTGGGCAGCTGCAGCATGACCCAGGACCTGCATATACATCATCAACATACTGATACACACTTAAACACACATACATTATATTCACATATACTCCCTCAAACATAAACAAATATATTGAAATACATTTACAACACGGTAAAAACACATATCCACATTTAACATATCACCACATAAAACCAGATCTACTTTATTTTGTACCTGTGCTCCGTGGGGTAGGCGGCTGCTGCTGTGGGGCCGTCGGCTGCCGAACACCACACCGTACCCCGCCTGCAGCAGACGCAGGCCCAGAGAGCACCCCAGGTCCCCCGTCCCAAACACACACACCCTCTCACTCTCAGGTAGGCTAGGGACAGTTTCCATCATCGGAGACAGAGACACACACTCACTCTTCTCCTCACTCCTCTCCTGACCCGTCATGCCTGAACAGAGACAGGCAAAGATCACCTTGAGTTGTAGATAGAATCAACAGAAAGTGTCAAAAAGCCCAAAGAGTTTAAAATACCTTCCTGAAGTTTCAATCACAGAATAAGTACATTCACATATATGGAGCTCGCAGGATGAATGTACCTTTCACTTCGCCAAGTTCTTCAGCAGACACCTCCTCTAGATGGAGTTACAGTACAGTCCAGACAGAGCACTGTCAATCAATGATAGGACAGTAGTTGAACTGCAATGAAATGTTCTCTGCATTACATGTCCCAAAACAATAGTCTTCAGAGTTGGAGCAGCTCCTCTGAGTTATCCAGATTAAAGTCCTGACTGACTGACTGAGATACTACAGACTGAGTCTCTATTTGTGTCTGGGCTCCTGGTCTGAGGAGGGAAGGGATTAGTCTCTCTGCCAAGCTGGAAACTTTGTTGGAAGAGAAGCGGTGTGTTTTTGCGTGTGTGTTTGTGTTTGTGTTTGTGTGTGTGTGTGTATGACAGCCCATGGCACTCACTCTGTAGTGTCTGAGGACAGGCCAGTGGTTTCTGGGAAGCAGGATGGCTACATAATAGTGGAATAGTCTGTGCTCTATCATGCAGAAATATCAACATTAAATACATATTTCAAACAGTATGTATTTTGCAACAGGAGTTTACTAAATGGCATAGGAGCACAGGTCCTTTCACAGTTCATGACAATAACACAACAGCAGATGCACTTTGGTTTGTTGTAATATTACCTTACCTCAGATAGCTTTTGTTCAAAGATGTGACGACATTCCATTGCGTGCAACAATATGCTTGTAACTCCAAAAATCCCAGAATGTGAAATACCAGAAGAACTGTGTCACATCACCATGAACAGTGTCTTGAAACACTGGTTTCATGAAAGCAAGAAAAATCTAAATGCTTGAGGTGGGGTCAGAGCACAGTAGAATTAGTGAACCCAAGCTTTAGACTGGGCCTAGTTTACAGTCACCCCACCCATTCGCTCATCTTATACAACTACTGCTGTACACACCTTTCCTATTCACATACTGTCTATGTACACCATTATATACATATACACTGAGTGTACAAAACCTTAGGAACACCTTTTGCTCACTGAACAGTGTCACGAACCGGCTCAAAGCCCGTAACAAAAGGGAGACAACGTGGAGATAAGGAATAACAAAATATATTTATTAACTAAGTACAATATACAATGGTGTGTGTAATCAGTAATCAGTAGTGTAAGTGAGTGTTTTGCATGCATGAATGTGATAATGCAGGGTGTTGAAAGGTGCTAAAGCAAACAACCAAAAACCACCAAGATACACAACAAAATCTGTAAAGGTGTCTGCATGGAGAGAGTCTCCTCCATGAATGGGGAAGTGGTGTATTTATCCTATGACACAGCGGGCCCAGGGGTTTCCCATGTAGCTGACGACCCTCCCAACTCTGCCCACCGGCATCCTAATAAGGAAACAAGAAAAAGAGCGAATACGGCAGACAGAGTGGGAGGGTCGTCACATTCCCCCCCATAAAACCGGGGACCAACAAGGACCCCGGAACATACCGGCCCCTGCGTCCCCAAATTGACACGGCCCCTGCGTCCCCAAATTGACACAGCCTCTGCGTCCCCAAATTGATGAGGGGTTACGTGTTCACACTTCTAATTTGCCCCAGCCAACCTCCTCCTCCCCAGACCTCAGCAACCTTTGCGCACTTTGCGAAGCAGCATTTAAGAGGAAAGAAGAACACAAGACCAGGAGGGAACAGACAGCAAAGATAGAACATGACAATACCAAACAATGGTTAGTCACGTAAACATTCAGGAACAGGGCACACTAGAGACCACATCAGCTACAAACTCCAACGAAAAGAACATCAGGGTCCTTACCCTAGTCTTCTTGCGGATTTGCGGTGGGTAGTTACGCACTGTAGCCCGCTGGCAAGGAAATAAACCCCCCAGCACGCTGGCAGATTCCACCAAGCCACGGATGTGCCCCCGAGACAACTGCTCAGTCCACAGACACCACACAAAAATAACAAACATTAACCATGCCCAACATATTCCAAAAATGAAACACGTCGCTAAGCCTATCAGGGGTAAAAGGCTATAGCTCTGGGTAGCAAGTTCCACTACCCTACCCAAATCTCCCACTGAGGTACACAGACGATTTCTCACCTCCTCAGACGATGTCCCAACAGAAAGTAGAACAAGAGTTTCCAGGCTGGGCAGGGCCTGGAAACCAGGACTTGACGGGTAAACCACCGCTTCCTTGGATCAACAAGCCCTCCACCCCTGTGTCTGCCCTAATGGCAGCCCCCAGAGGTTCCATGTACAGAACGAAGAGGAGAGCCGAGAGCGGGCACCCCTGCCTGACCCCAGACGAGAGGTCAAAAACGTCACCCATGTGACCGTGTACGGTAACTCGGCACCCCGCTCCGACATATAAAGTACGGATCCGTCCTATAAACTTTTCCCCAAATCCTAACCTACCTAACACCCTGAATAGAAAAGATCTAATCACTTTTTATAGCTAGTTTTGAGGCCTACTCAATCACTTTTTATAGCTCTGGACCTAGTTTTGTCCCATGGAATAAATGTTGTGCATCTTAATGTTTTTCCTCATAATCCTGGACTATCGGACCACCATTTTATTACGTTTGCAATTGCAACAAATAATCTGCTCAGACCCAAACCAAGGATCATCAAAAGTCGTGCTATAAAGACAACCCAAAGATTCCTTGATGCACTTCTAGACTCCTCTGCCTACCCAAGGACGTCAGAGGACAAAAATCAGTTAACCACCTAACTGAGGAACTCAATTTAACCTTGCGCAATATCCTAGATGCAGTCGCACCCCTAAAAACTAAAAACATTTGTCATAAGAAACTAGCTCCCTAGTATACAGAAAATACCCGAGCTCTGAAGCAAGCTTCCAGAAAATTGGAACGGAAATGGCGCCACACCAAACTGGAAGTCTACCGACTAGCTTGGAAAGATAGTACCGTGCAGTAACGAAGAGCCCTCACTGCTGCTCGATCACCCTATTTTTCCAACTTAATTGAGGAAAATAAGAACAGTCCAAAATGTATTTTTGATACTGTCGCAAAGCTAACTAAAAAGCAGCATTCCCCAAAAGAGGATGGCTTTCACTTCAGCAGTGATAAATTCATGCATGAACTTCTTTGAGGAAAAGATCATGATGATTAGAAAGCAATTTACGGACTCCTCTTTAAATCTGCGTATTCCTCCAAAGCTCAGTTGTCCTGAGTCTGCACAACTCTGCCAGGACCTAGGATCAAGGTAGACACTCAAGTGTTTTAGTACTATATCTCTTGACACAATGATGAAAATAATCATGGCCTCTAAACCTTCAAGCTGCATACTGGACCCTATTCCAACTAAACTACTGAAAGAGCTGCTTCCTGTGCTTGGCCCTCCTATGTTGAACATAATAAGCTGCTCTCTATCCATCGGATGTGTACCAAACTCACTAAAAGTGGCAGTAATAAAGCCTCTCTTGAAAAAGCCAAACCTTGACCCTGAAAATATAAAAAACTATCGGCCTACATCGAATCTCCCATTCCTCTCAAAAAATTTGAAAAAGCTGTTGCACAGCAACTCACTGCCTTCCTGAAGACAAACAATATATACAAAATGTTTTAGACCCCATCATAGCATTGAGACTGCACTTGTGAAGGTGGTAAATTACCTTTTAATGGCGTCAGACCAAGGCTCTGCATCTGTCCTTGTGCTCCTAGACCTTAGTGCTGCTTTTGATACCATCGATCACCACATTCTTTTGGAGAGATTGGACACCCAAATTGGCCTACACAGACAAGTTCTGGCCTGGTTTAGATCTTATCTGTTGGAAAGATATCAGTTTGTCTCTGTGGATGGTCCTCTGACAAATCAACTGTAAATTTCGGTATTCCTCAAGGTTCCGTTTTAGGACCACTATTGTTTTCACTATATATTTTACCTCTTGGGGATGTCAATCGAAAACATAATGTTAACTTTCACTGCAATGCGGATGACACACAGTTGTACATTTCAATGAAACATGGTGAAGCCCCCAAATGCCCTCGCTGGAAGCCTGTGTTTAAGACATAAGGAAGTGGATGGCTGAAAATGTTCTACTTTTAAACTCAGACAAGAGATCTTCTGTTGAATCTGACAATTAATCTTGATGGTTGTACAGTCGTCTCAAATAAAACTGTGAAGGACTTCGGCGTTACTCTGGACCCTGATCTCTCTTTTGACAAACATATCAAGACTGTTTCAAGGACAGCTTTTCCAGCAACGTAACATTACGAAATTCTGACATTTTCTGTCCAAAAAGGATGCAGAAAATTGTATCCATGCTTTTGTCACTTCTAGGTTAGACTACTGCAATGCTCTACTTTCCAGCTAACCGGATAAAGCACTAAATAAACTTCAGTTAGTGCCAAATACGGCTGCTAGAATCTTGACTAGAACCAAAAAATTTGATCATATTACTCTAGTGCTAGCCTCTCTACACTGGCTTCCTGTTAAGGCAAGGGCTGATTTCAAGGTTTTACTGCTATCCTACAAAGCATTACACGGGCTTGCTCCTACCTATCTTTACGATTTGGTCCTGCCAAACATACCTACACGTACACTACGGTCACAAGACGCAGGCCTCCTAATTTTCCCTAGAGTTTCGAAGCAAACAGCTGGAAGCAGGGCTATAGAGGCAGCTCCTATAGAGCTCCATTTTTATGGAATGGTCTGCCTACCCAATGTGAGAGACGCAGACTCAGTCTCAACCCTTAAGTCTTTATTGAAGACTCATCTCTTCAGGTGTCCTATGATTCAGTGTAGTTTGGCCCAGGAGTGTGAAGGTGAACGGAAAGGCACTGGAGCAACGAACCGCCCTTGCTGTCTCTGCCTGGCCAGTTCCCCTCTCTCCACTGGGATTCTCTGCCTCTAACCCTATTACAGGGGCTGAGTCACTGGCTTACTGGTACTCTTTCATGCCGTCCCTAGGAGGGGTGTGTCACTTGAGTGGGTTGAGTCACTGATGTGGTCTCCCTGTCTGGGTTGGCGCCCCCCCTTGGGTTGTGCCGTGGCGGATATCTTTGTGGGCTATATTCGGCCTTGTCTCAGGATGGTAAATTGGTGGTTGAAGATACCCCTCAAGTGGTGTGGGGGCTGTGCTTTGGCAAAGTGGGTGGGGTTATATCCTTCCTGTTTGGCCCTGTCCGGGGGTATCATCGGATGGGGCCACAGTGTCTCCTGACCCCTCCTTTCTCAGCTTCCAGTATTTATGCTGCAGTAGTTTATGTGTCGGCGGGCTAGGGTCAGTCTGTTATATCTGGAGTATTTCTCCTGTCTTATCCGGTGTCCTGTGTGAATTTAAGTATGCTCTCTCTAATTCTCTCTTTCTCTCTCTCGGAGGACCTGAGCCCTAGGACCATGCCTCAGGACTACCTGGCATGATGACTCCTTGCTGTCCCCAGTCCACCTGGCCGTGCTGCTGCTCCAGTTTCAACTGTTCTGCCTGCCGCTATGGAACCCTGACCTGTTCACCGGACGTGCTACCTGTCCCAGACCTGCTTTTTTCAACTCTCTAGAGGCAGCAGGAGCGGTAGAGATACTCTCAATGATCGGCTATGAAAAGCCAACTGACATTTACTCCTGAGGTACTGACCTGTTGCACCCTCGACAACTACTGTGATTATTACCATGCTGGTCATTGATGAACATTTGAACTTCTGTTATAATCTCCACCCGGCACAGCCAGAAGAGGACTGGCCACCCCTCATAGCCTGGTTCCTCTCTAGGTTTCTTCCTAGGTTTTAGCCTTTCTAGGGAGTTTACACCTGCATTGTTTTTCAGTGCCAGAGACTGGGAGACTAGTCAGGATCGAGGGAAAGATGAATGGAGCAAAGTACAGAGAGATCCTTGATGAAAACCTGCTCCAGAGCACTCAGGACCTTCCAACAGGAAAACGACCCTGAGCAAACAGCCAAGACAATGCAGGAGTGGCTTCGGGACAAGTCTCTGAATGTCATTGAGTCGCCCAGCCAGAACCCGGACTTGAACCCGATCGAACATCTCTGGAGAGACCTGAAAATAGCTGTGCAGCGACGCTCCCCATCCAACCTGACACCTGCTTGAGAGGATCTGCAGAGAAGAATGGGAAATACTCCCCAAATACAGGTGCGCCAAGCTTGTAGAGTCATACAGAAGAAGACGTGAGGCTGTAATCGCTGCTAAAGTTGCTTCAACAAAGTACTGAGTAAAGGGTCTGAATACTTATGTAAATGTGATATTTTTATAGAAAAATATAGAAAAACCCTTGAACGAGTAGGTGTGTCCAAATTCTTGACTGGTACATATATATATATACACACGCACACACTGATCAAAAGTATAAACACAACATGTAAAGTGTTGGTCCCACTTTTCATGTGGTGAAATAAAAGATCACATCTGATGAAACTGAGGAGTATTTCTGTCTGTAATAAAGCTCTTTTGTGTGGAAAAACTAATTCTGATTGGCTGGGCCTGGCTCCCCAGTGGGTGGGCCTGCGCCCCTGCCTAGTCGTGAAATCCATAGATTAGGGCCTCATTTATTTATTTCATTTGACTGATATCCTTATATGAGCTGTAACTCAATAAAATCATTGAAATTGTTGCTTGTTGTATTTATATTTTAGTTCAGTAATATGTTAATATCTATTCCGGACTACGACATTCGTTCTGATATTTCTTATTTTCTTTCTGTACATTTTTGGGATTTGTGTGTATTGGTTTGTATTATTAGGTACTGTATACTGTACTGTTGAAGCTAGAAATGCACCTGCGAGAACCTGAAAATATGTGTACGCAACCAAGAAAATTTGATATGAGCTCTCTCTCTCTCTGTGTGTGTGTGTGTGTGTGTGTGTGTGTGTGTGTGTGTGTGTGTGTGTGTGTGTGTGTGTGTGTGTGTGTGTGTGTGTGTGTGTGTGTGTGTGTGTGTGTGTGTGTGTGTGTGTGTGTGTGTGTGTGTGTGTGTGTGTGTGTGTTGTTTGATCAGTCTCTGTGTGTGGGAACGACATTAACGACCCTCACATACACTGCATGAAGCACACAAAGACACGCACACATAGACACACTGCTACCCACCCACCCACAGTAAACCACAAGGAGAAATCACAGGTCAGCAGTACTGTGGTTCACCTTTAACCCAAACACAGCAACTATGGAGCTTTCAGAGGTGGAATTGAGTAATGATGTTAAACCTTGTCATATATAAGTCATATATAATAATATTCTGTGTGTGTGTTCTTGGAGAAAGAGAGAAATAGCTAGAGAGAGAGAGAGAGAGAGAGAGAGAGAGAGAGAGAGAGAGAGAGAGCGACAGAGAGAGAGAGAGAGAGAGAGAGAGAGAGAGAGAGAGAGAGAGAGAGAGAGAGAGAGAGAGAGAGAGACTAAGTCTTACATTAGCCTGTAATTTGTGGGTTTGCTTCTGGAACCCATATCACACCCACTCACAAGCGGTCCTCATCTCATAAGACGGGAGGGGAAGATACAGGCGCATGCATGCACGCACGCACGCACACACACACACACAAACACACACACACAAACAGATAATGGGGTACAGCGTCAGCCTAGTTACTGGCCTTCTGATTGGTCTGTCCCCTTAAGTTTCTGCTAACTGGTAACTAACAATATGTATTCACTTCCTCCCATAATAACAAGGTTCTTCAATTTTGGCTATTGGAATTTGCAGGTTTTTGTTCTTGCCCAGCACTAAAACACCAGCACTAAAACACCTGATGAAGGTCCAAACTAAAGACTGTGATTAATGTAGTTAATCAGACTTAGGTTGACCAGGCTTGTTATTGTTTGGTATTAGCTAAGGATCAGATAGAGACTGTGCTGATGTTACTGGGTGGATCACAAGACAAGATAAGAAAAAAGAACAGAAAACAGTGTGTGTGACCTGAACTACTCTCTACCCCACACAGACCGTTATTACTAACCACCAGTTCAATGACCCTCCAGTCTCAGCCCCAGCCCCAGTCCATAACCATAAAAAGCCCAAACAGGAGTCAACACACCCTAAGTTCCCAGGACCAGCATGGGAGACCACTGACTGAGGTCCCAAAACAGGAAATTCACAGATTAAGGGAAAGTGCACTGTAGGCCTGTGTCCTTGCGGTTACAGTGTTCACCCTGAGATTGGAGGGTTGGGGTTTCCATTCCCTGGTCGAGTCATCCTATGACTGAAAACAGGGCCGATGCCTCTCTGTTTAGCACTCAGATGGATTGGGGGTAAGGCAATGAGATAAACTAACATCCTGTCCAGGGGTTGTAATTGTACCTCAAGCTGCCTAACGCTACAGAAACAGGCGATAGGCTCCTGCCCTATGGGCCGTTCTGGCTCAGACGAAATGACATCTTTCCAATACAGATGAAGTATTCTGAGGGGAACCCACAGTGCAGTTTTCCTTTATCTGCAACTACTTGAGTTGGGACCTGAGTCAGAGTGAGACTAGAGGGCCGGAGGATGGGGGAAAGGGGCTGAACCTTTCATATAAGTACTGGGGTTATTAGAGTAGGTGCTTGGCATGGAGAGAACTATCAGATACATAAATATCAGTGGACATTATTCAACAGAGTGCATGGAGTGCATGGTCATATGAATGAATTATAGATGGACAACAGTCAGGGTTTTGTTCCAGAGTGGGATTTGATGTCAAGAGGGGTGGCTGATAATGAATAAAGTGAGTTGAATGGAGAGATGGTGATGAAAGTGAGTCGAATAGAGAGATGGTGATGAAATGGTGCTCCTCCTCTACTTCTCCTTTCCTCCTCCATCGCAAGAGAAGGGTGGTAAAGTTGCCCGTAATGCAACATCTAAACTTTGGAAAGAGACAGGGAGATGTTGCAAGCTGAGCTTTTCCCTGTGATATGGACAGGCTGGTGAAAGAAACGGTGTATGTGTGCGTGTGATAGTTTGGGTGATATACTGTACGGTGGAATATCGCTCTTGACCCCTGCTCCAGTGGTGCGCCGTGTGAGGCTTGTAAAGTTAAATGGGTCAGATCTAACACGCACACGCCCTCACATGATCCCAGAAGCTTTATAGCATTTCAATCACGGCAGTCGTAAAACATCAATGAGTGATTCACCAATGAGAGATGAGCTTTCAGCACCCTGGATGACCAGTGTGTGTGTGTGTGTGTGTGTGTGTGTGTGTGTGTGTGTGTGTGTGTGTGTGTGTGTGTGTGTGTGTGTGTGTGTGTGTGTGTGTGTGTGTGTGTGTGTGTGTGTGTGTGTGTGTGTGTTGTTTGATCAGTCTCTGTGTGTGGGTACGACATTAACGACCCTCACATACACTGCATGAAGCACACAAAGACACACACACATAGACACACTGCTACCCACCCACCCACAGTAAACCACAAGGAGAAATCACAGGTCAGCAGTACTGTGGTTCACCTTTAACCCAAACACAGCAACTATGGAGCTTTCAGAGGTTGTAACAGTCCTGACCTGTTTTATGTTGTTTTTTATGTGTTTATGGTCAGGGCATGTGTTTTGGGTGGGCAGTCTATGTTATCTGTTTCTATGTTGGTTTCGGTGTGCCTGGTATGGCTCTTGATTAGAGGCAGGTGGTTTGCATTTTCCTCTAATCAAGAGTCATATTTAGGTAGGGCATTATTCACTGTGTGTTTGTGGGTGATTGTCTCTTGTGATGTCTTCGTGTCGTTATCAATGTTTTTTTCACATATGGAGCTGTTTGGCTGTTCGTTTTGTTTCGATGTCGTCTGTTGCCTGTTCGTGAGTTTACGTTCCAGTTATGTAAGTTTATGTTCAGGTTTTCGTTCTACGTCGTTTTGTTATTTTGTAGTTTGAAAGTGTTTTGTTTAGTTTTCGTGTTGCCATCTGCATCATTGTAATTTATAATAAAGATGGCATATTTCCCAGACTCCGCATTTTGGTCAGAAGATCCTTCTCTCCTCACCTCATCTGAGGATGAGGAGAGCGACAGCTCTTACAGAATCACCCACCAAAATACAGAGACCAAGCGGTATGGGAATGCTCGACAGAGCAATAAGGATTTCTGGACTTGGGAGGAGATTTTGGACGGTAGAGGACCTTGGGCTCAACCAGGGGAATATCGCCGTCCAAAGGAGGAATTAGAAGCAGCGAAGGCTGAGCGGCGCTGGTATGAGGAGGCAGCGCGACGACGCGGTTGGGAGCCCGTGAGTAAGACCCAAAAATATCTTGGGGGGGGGCACACGAGGAGTGTGGCAAAGCCGGGTAGGATACCCGAGCCAACTCCCCGTGCTTACCGTGGAGGTAGAAGGCGTCGTACTGGTAAGACACCGTGTTATGCGGTAAAGCGCACGGTGTCCCCAGTACGCGTGCTTAGCCCAGTGCGGGCTATTCCACCTTGCCGCACTGGGAGGGCTAGGTTGGGCATCGAGCCGGGTGCCATGAAGCCGGCCCAACGTAGCTGGTCTCCAGTACGTCTCCTCGGGCCGGTGTACATGGCACCAGCCTTACAGGTGGTGTCCCCGGTTCGCCTGCATAGCCCAGTGCGGGCTATTCCACCTCGCCGCACTGGCAGGGCTACGGGGTTCATTCAACCTGGTAGGGTTGGGGAGGCTCGGTGCTCAAGAGCACGTGTCCTCCTTCACGGTCCGGTATATCCGGTGCCACCTCCATGTACCAGTCCTCCGGTGGCAGCCCCCCGTACCAGGCTGTCTCTCCGGGTTCTCTCTCCTGCTGTTTCCTCCTCTCCAGCGCAGCCGGTGCCTAGACCACGCACCAGGCTGTCTCTCCTTCTCCTCCCTACAGAGCTATCTGTCTCCCCAGCGCCATCTGAGCCATCCGTCTCCCCAGCGCCATCTGAGCCATCCGTCTCCCCAGCGCCATCTGAGCCATCCGTCTCCCCAGCGCCATCTGAGCCATCCGTCTCTCCAGCGCCATCTGAGCCATCCGTCTCCCCAGCGCCGTCTGAGCCATCCGTCTGCCATGAGCCTGCAAAGCCGCCCGTCTGCCATGAGCCTGCAAAGCCGCCCGTCTGCCATGAGCCTACAGAGCCATCCGCCAGACAGGAGCCGCTAGAGCCGTCAGCCAGACAGGAGCCGCTAGAGCCGTCAGCCAGACAGGATCTGCCAGAGCCGCCAACCAGACAGGATCTGCCAGAGCCGCCAACCAGACAGGATCTGCCAGAGCCGCCAACCAGACAGGATCTGCCAGAGCCGCCAACCAGACAGGATCTGCCAGAGCCGCCAACCAGACAGGATCTGCCAGAGCCGCCAGCGAGCCATGAGCAGCCAGAGCCGTCAAAGAGCCATGAGCAGCCAGAGCCGTCAAAGAGCCATGAGCAGCCAGAGCCGTCAGTGAGCCATGAGCAGCCAGAGCCGTCAGAGAGCCATGAGCAGCCAGAGCCGTCAGAGCGCCATGAGCGTCGAGAGCCGTCAGCCTGCCATGAGCGTCGAGAGCCGTCAGCCTGCCATGAGCGTCGAGAGCCGTCAGCCTGCCATGAGCGTCAAGAGCCGTCAGCCTGCCATGAGCGTAGAGAGCCGTCAGCCAGCATGGACCTGCCAGAGCCGTCCAAACAGGACCTGCCAGAGTCCTTCAGCCGGGATCTGCCCCTTGTCCCGGTGTTGCCCCTTGTCCCGGTGCTGCCCCTTGTCCCGGTGCTGCCCCTTGTCCCGGTGCTGCCCCTTGTCCCGGTGCTGCCCCTTATCCTGGTGCTGCCCCTTGTTCTGGTGCTGCCCCTTGTCCCGGTGCTACCCCTTGTCCCGGTGCTGCCCCTTGTCCTGGTGCTAGCTGTTTATTTAGGGGAAGGTAGTGTTAGGGTGGGCATTAGAAGGGGTAGAAAGAAGAGGGGAGTGACTATGGTGGTATGGGGACAGCGTCCTGAGCCGGAACCACCACCGTGGTCAACTGCCCACCCGGACCCTCCCCTGGACTTTGTGCTTGTGCGCCCGGCGTGCGCATCTTGAGGGGGGGGTACTGTAACAGTCCTGACCTGTTTTATGTTGTTTTTTATGTGTTTATGGTCAGGGCATGTGTTTTGGGTGGGCAGTCTATGTTATCTGTTTCTATGTTGGTTTCGGTGTGCCTGGTATGGCTCTTGATTAGAGGCAGGTGGTTTGCATTTTCCTCTAATCAAGAGTCATATTTAGGTAGGGCATTATTCACTGTGTGTTTGTGGGTGATTGTCTCTTGTGATGTCTTCGTGTCGTTATCGATGTTTTTTTCACATATGGAGCTGTTTGGCTGTTCGTTTTGTTTCGATGTCGTCTGTTGCCTGTTCGTGAGTTTACGTTCCAGTTATGTAAGTTTATGTTCAGGTTTTCGTTCTACGTCGTTTTGTTATTTTGTAGTTTGAAAGTGTTTTGTTTAGTTTTCGTGTTGCCATCTGCATCATTGTAATTTATAATAAAGATGGCATATTTCCCAGACTCCGCATTTTGGTCAGAAGATCCTTCTCTCCTCACCTCATCTGAGGATGAGGAGAGCGACAGCTCTTACAGAGGTGGAATTGAGTAATGATGTTAAACCTTGTCATATATAAGTCATATATAATAATATTCTGTGTGTGTGTTCTTGGAGAAAGAGAGAAATAGCTAGAGAGAGAGAGAGAGAGAGAGAGAGCGACAGAGAGAGAGAGAGAGAGAGAGAGAGAGAGAGAGAGAGAGAGAGAGAGAGAGAGAGAGAGAGAGAGAGAGAGAGAGAGAGAGAGAGAGAGAGAGAGAGACTAAGTCTTACATTAGCCTGTAATTTGTGGGTTTGCTTCTGGAACCCATATCACACCCACTCACAAGCGGTCCTCATCTCATAAGACGGGAGGGGAAGATACAGGCGCATGCATGCACGCACGCACACACACACACACACACACACAAACAGATAATGGGGTACAGCGTCAGCCTAGTTATTGGCCTTCTGATTGGTCTGTCCCCTTAAGTTTCTGCTAACTGGTAACTAACAATATGTATTCACTTCCTCCCATAATAACAAGGTTCTTCAATTTTGGCTATTGGAATTTGCAGGTTTTTGTTCTTGCCCAGCACTAAAACACCAGCACTAAAACACCTGATGAAGGTCCAAACTAAAGACTGTGATTAATGTAGTTAATCAGACTTAGGTTGACCAGGCTTGTTATTGTTTGGTATTAGCTAAGGATCAGATAGAGACTGTGCTGATGTTACTGGGTGGATCACAAGACAAGATAAGAAAAAAGAACAGAAAACAGTGTGTGTGACCTGAACTGCTCTCTACCCCACACAGACCGTTATTACTAACCACCAGTTCAATGACCCTCCAGTCTCAGCCCCAGCCCCAGTCCATAACCATAAAAAGCCCAAACAGGAGTCAACACACCCTAAGTTCCCAGGACCAGCATGGGAGACCACTGACTGAGGTCCCAAAACAGGAAATTCACAGATTAAGGGAAAGTGCACTGTAGGCCTGTGTCCTTGCGGTTACAGTGTTCACCCCGAGATTGGAGGGTTGGGGTTTCCATTCCCTGGTCGAGTCATCCTATGACTGAAAACAGGGCCGATGCCTCTCTGTTTAGCACTCAGATGGATTGGGGGTAAGGCCCTGAGATAAACTAACATCCTGTCCAGGGGTTGTAATTGTACCTCAAGCTGCCTAACGCTACAGAAACAGGCGATAGGCTCCTGCCCTATGGGCCGTTCTGGCTCAGAGGAAATGACATCTTTCCAATACAGATGAAGTATTCTGAGGGGAACCCACAGTGCAGTTTTCCTTTATCTGCAACTACTTGAGTTTGGACCTGAGTCAGAGTGAGACTAGAGGGCCGGAGGATGGGGGAAAGGGGCTGAACCTTTCATATAAGTACTGGGGTTATTAGAGTAGGTGCTTGGCATGGAGAGAACTATCAGATACATAAATATCAGTGGACATTATTCAACAGAGTGCATGGAGTGCATGGTCATATGAATGAATTATAGATGGACAACAGTCAGGGTTTTGTTCCAGAGTGGGATTTGATGTCAAGAGGGGCGGCTGATAACAAATAAAGTGAGTTGAATGGAGAGATGGTGATGAAAGTGAGTCGAATAGAGAGATGGTGATGAAATGGTGCTCCTCCTCTACTTCTCCTTTCCTCCTCCATCGCAAGAGAAGGGTGGTAAAGTTGCCCGTAATGCAACATCTAAACTTTGGAAAGAGACAGGGAGATGTTGCAAGCTGAGCTTTTCCCTGTGATATGGACAGGCTGGTGAAAGAAACGGTGTATGTGTGCGTGTGATAGTTTGGGTGATATACTGTACGGTGGAATATCGCTCTTGACCCCTGCTCCAGTGGTGCGCCGTGTGAGGCTTGTAAAGTTAAATGGGTCAGATCTAACACGCACACGCCCTCACATGATCCCAGAAGCTTTATAGCATTTCAATCACGGCAGTCGTAAAACATCAATGAGTGATTCACCAATGAGAGATGAGCTTTCAGCACCCTGGATGACCAGTGTGTGTGTGTGTGTGTGTGTGTGTGTGTGTGTGTGTGTGTGTGTGTGTGTGTGTGTGTGTGTGTGTGTGTGTGTGTGTGTGTGTGTGTGTGTGTGTGTGTGTGTGTGTGTGTGTGTGTGTGTGTGTGTGTGAGTGACCACCAGCTTGTCTCCCAGTAGCGCATCTGCCTGGAAACTGACAATACACTCTTATCTTCATTCCCATCTCTCCATTCAACTCCACTCCCTCCTCACCATCCCTCCTTTCTACACATTTTATTCGTTACTATCATTCCCTTTGACATCAAATCCCACTCTTGATCAAATTCCTGACTGTAGTCCATCAATAATATATCCCTCTGACCACACTCTGTTGAATATTTAACTCTGACAGTCATGTATAATAACAGTTAACTGTGTGTCAGGCTGCCTCTCAAACCGTTGTAACGCTCCAGGCCTGCAAGCCTACACGCTCTGCTTCATTTCTTCTCTCCCTGGCACTTAAAACCTGTTTGGGATAGGGGGCAGTATTTTCACGTCCGGATGAAAAGCGTGCCCAAAGTAAACTGCCTGCTACTCAGGCCCAGAAGCTAGGATATGCATATAATTGGTAGATTTGGATAGAAAACACTCTATAGAATGCAATGTCTGTGAGTATAACAGAACTTATTTGGAAGGTGAAACCCTGAGGACAAACCATCCAGGGGGGAATTATTTTTAGGTGACTGTTTTCAATTGGTTTTCTATGGGAACCTATATTTCTGTGGCACTTGGTTGCAGTTCCTATTGCTTCCACTAGATGTCAACAGTCTTAGAAATTGGTTGATGTTTTTCTTTAGAGAAATTAAGAAGTATGGCAATTCAGAACGAGGGTCCAGCCGAGTGGATGCGTTTTGATGCGTGCTCCAGGTCACGCGCTTCACGCTGTTTTTATCCGGTATTGAACACAGTTTATCCCATCTTAAATTTGATAGATTATTGACGTTTTAAAATACCCAAAGTTGGATTAGGAAAGTTGTTTGAAATGTTTGGAGAGCATTTACAGGTAACTTATTAGATATTTTGTAGTCATGCTGGGTGAGTTGGAACCGGTGTTTTTCTGAATCAAATTCGCCAAAGAAATGGACATTTTGGAGATATAACGACAGAATTAATCCAACAAAAGGACCATTTGTGATGTTTATGGGACATATGTGAGTGCCAAGAGAAGAAGTTCTTCAAAGGTAAGGCATGAATTATATCGTTATTTCTGAGTTTTGTGTCGCGCCTGGCGGGTTGAAATGTGATTGTCATGTGTTTGTTTGATGGGGTGCTGTCCTCAGATAATCACATGGTTTGCTTTCGCCGTAAAGCCTTTTTGAAATCTGACACGGTGGCTAGATTAACAAGAAGTTAAGCTTTAATTTGGTGTATTGCACTTGTATGAAAGTTAAATACTGTGTGCCTCCCTTAGTCTTTTCTGGACTTGGGGATTGTGAAGAAACCTCTGGTGCCATGTCTTGTGGGGTATGCATGGGTGTCAGAGCTGTGTTCTAGGAGTTTAACCTTTCTGGCGCAGGCGTTCCGCTAGCGATCCACTTCGACAACATCTGGTGAAATTGCAGAGCGCCAAATTCAAAAACAGAAATAGTCATAATAAACATTCATAAAAATTACAAGTGTTATACATCGGCTTAAAGATTAACTTCTTGTTAATCCAGCCACTTTGTCAGATTTCATAAAGGCTTTACGGCGAAAGCATACCATGTGATAATCTGAGGACAGTGCCCCGCTTACAAAAGCATACAAACAAGAAGAAGTTAAGAAGACAGAGCAGCGCTTTATTATGGAAAGATTTCTCCCCATTTTAGCTACTGTTGTAAGCATGACCATGACAGTTTACAATTCAGGGTTAATTCAAGACCTTTAGTCACCTCAACTTGATACATTTCCACATTATTCATGACAAGATTTTGTAGATGTTTAGGGTTTAGTGAATGATTTGTCCCAAATACAATACTTTTCATTTTTGAAATATTTAGGACTAACTTATTCCTTGCCACCCTATCTGAAACTTTTTCTAACTGCAAAGCCAGTGGCATGTTGTTAGTGTTGATTGAAAAAAGTAAGGGGCCTAGACAGCTGCCCTGGGGAATTCCTGATTCTACCTGGATTATGTTGGAGAGGCTTCCATTAAAGAACACCCTTTGTGATCTGTTAGACAGGTAACTGTTTATCCACAATATAGCAGGGGGTGTAAAGCCATAACACATGCATTTTTCCAGCAGCAGACAATTATCGATCATGTCAAAAGATGCACTTGAAGTCTAACAAAACAGCCCCCACAAACATTTGATCATCAATTTCACTCAGCCAATCATCAGCCAAGTGTTGTGTTTGTTTAATGTCCTTCACTATAAGCGTACAGAAAGTCTGTTTGTTTACCGTAAAATAGAATTGTATTTGGTCAAACACACATTTTTAACAAAAGTTTACTAAGGGGTGGTAAAAGGCTGATTGGTTTGCGTAAAGAGGGCAGTAGCGGAATTACTTTTTCTTCCCTCCAGGCCTGAGGGCACACACTTTCTAATAGGCTTAAATTGAAGATATGGCAAATAGGAGTGGCAATATCGTCCGCTATTATCCTCAGTAATTTTCCATCCAATTTGTCAGACCCCGGTGGCTTGTCAATGTTGATAGAATTCAAGATGACAATGCTTGGCTTTCATAATTTGATTAGTCCTACTTGGATGTGTAGTGTCAGCGTTTCTTGCTGGCATGTCATGCCTAAATTTGCTAATCTTGCCAACATTAAAATCCTTAAAATAATTGGCAATATCATTGGGTTTTGTGATGAATGAGCCATCTGATTCAATGAAAGATGGAGGTAAGTTTGCCCTTTTGCCCAAATTTTTACTTAAAGTGCTCCAGAGCTTTTTACTATCATTCTTTATATAATTTATATTTGTTTCATAGTATAGGTTCTTCTTCATTTTAGTCAGTTTAGTCACATGATTTCTCAATTTGCTGTATGTTTGCCAATCGGTTGTGCAGCCAAACTTATTTGCCATTCCTTTTGCCTATTCCCTCTCAACCATACAGTTTTTTAATTCCTCATCAATCCATGGGGATTTAACAGTTTTTACAGTCATTTTCTTAATGGGTGCATGCTTATTGGTAACTGGTTGCTCCTCATTATACAACACTGACAAACAAATATTCTTTAAATCAACAACATAGGAATGACAAAAAAAACGTGTTGTATGACCGCTTATTCATTATATTATGTCAGCCTTAAGAACTTTGGTTTTCCTAGATATGTCAACTAAACTCAGCAAAAAAAGAAAAGTCCCTTTATCAGGACCCTGTCTTTCAAAGATAATTCGTAAAAACCCAAATAACTTCACAGATCTTCATTGTAAAGGGTTTAAACACTGTTTCCCATGAACCATAAACAATTAATCAACATGAACCTGTGGAACGGTCATTAAGACACTAACAGCTTACAGACGGTAGGCAATTAAGGTCACAGTTATGACAACTTAGGACACTAAAGAGGCCTTTCTACGGACTCTGAAAAACACCAAAAGAAAGATGCTCAGGATCTCTGTTCATCTGCGTCAACGTGCCTTAGGCATGCTGCAAGGAGGCATGAGGACTGCAGATGTGGCCAGGGCAATAAATTGAAATCCGTAGCTGTCCATACTGTGAGACGCCTAAGACAGCGCTACAGCGAGACAGGACAGACAGCTGATCGTCCTCGCAGTGGCAGACCACGTGTAACAACACCTGCGCACAGGATCTGTACATCCAAACATCACACCTGCGGGACAGGTACAGGATGGCAACAACAACTGCCCGAGTTACACCAGGAACGCACAATCCCTCCATCAGTGCTCAGACTGTCCGCAATAGGCTGAGAGAGGCTGGACTGAGGGCTTGTAGGCCTGTTGTAAGGCAGGTCCTCACCAGACATCACCGGAAACAACGTCGCCTATGGGCACAAACTCACTGTCGCTGTACCAGACAGGACTGGCAAAAAGTGCTCTTCACTGACGAGTCGCGGTTTTGTCTCACCAAGGGTGATGGTCTGATTTGCGTTTATCGTCGAAGGAATGAGCGTTACACCGAGGCCTGTAATCTGGAGCGGGATTGATTTGGAGGTGGAGGGTCCGTCATGGTCTGGAGGTGTGTCAGTTCATCATTGGACTGAGCTTGTCATTGCAGGCAATCTCAATGTTGTGCGTTACAGGGAAGACATCCACCTCCCTCATGTTGTACCCTTCCTGCAGACTCATCCTGACATGACCCTCCAGCATGACAATGCCACCAGCCATATTGCTCGTTCTGTGCGTGATTTCCTGCAAGACAGGAATGTCAGTGTTCTGCCATGGCCAGCGAGGATCCCGGATCTCAATCACATTGAGCACGTCTGGGACCTGTTGGATCGGAGGGTGAGGGCTAGGGCTAGGGCCATTCCCCCCAGAAATGTCCAGGAACTTGCAGGTGCCTTGGTGGAAGAGTGGGGTAACATCTCACAGAAAAAACTGGAAAATCTGGTGCAGTACATGAGGATAAGATGCACTGCAGTACTAAATGAATCTGGTGGCCACACCAGATACTGACTGTTACTTTTGACCCCCCTTTTGTTCAGGGACACATTATTCAATTTCTGTTAGTCACATGTCTGTGGATCTTGTTCAGTTTATGTCTCAGTTGTTGAATCTTGTTATGGTCATACAAATATTTACACATGTTAAGTTTGCTGAAAATCAACACAGTTGACAGTGAGAGGACGTTTTCTTTTTTTGCTGAGTTTGTAGTGTGATCACTACATCTGATGGATATGGATACTGCTTCAAAGCTAATTTCTGCAGCATTAGTACAGATGTGATCAATACATGTTGATGATTTCATTCCTGTGCTGTTTGTAACTACCCTGGTAGGTTGACTGATAACCTGAACCAGGTTGCAGGCACTGGTTACAGTTTTTTTTTTTTTTTTTTGAGTGGGCAGCTTAATGAAAACCAGCCAGTATTTACATCACCCAGAAAATATACCTCTCTGTTGATATCACATACATTATCAAGCCTTTCACACATGTTATCCAGATACTCACAGTTAGCAATTGGTGGTCTATAGCAGCTTCCCACAGGAATGGGATTTAAGTTAGGCAGATGAACCTGTAGCCATATTGCTTCAACAGTTTTTAACATGCGATCCTCTCTAAGCTTTACATGAATGTGGTTCTGAATATAAACAGCAACACCTCCACCATTGGCATTTCTGTCTTTTCTGTAGATGTTATAACCATGTATTGCTACCACTGTACATTTTCTGAAGTATTATGACAACTCAGCAACACAATGGTAGGGATTAACTGAGCTGGGCTTGGGTCATTGAGAAGTCATTGTCTCATCGCAGCCTGATAATGCTGTGAAAAGGCCCAGGAACCCAAATTAGTCAGGTGGATCCCATCCTTCTGATAAAACCTGTCTTGTTTCCAAAAGGTATCAAAATTGTCAACAAAAGTTACACCCATTGAGCTGCAATAATCATGTAGCCAGTTGTGGAGAGAAAGAATCCTGCTGAAGTGTTCAATGCCACGATTCAGAGAGGGCACAGGGCCAGATATAATGGATATTTTAATAGCAGAGAATCAATCAACTCTTTAAAATCCAGTTTCAACTGTTCAGAGCTGCCCTTCAGAATGTCATTAAAACCCATATGGACTAAAATAGCACAAATTTCCATGTCCTTGCGTAGAACATTCTGGAGGAGCTTAGTAATGTCATTTACTCAAGGTCTGGTATAGGATATTGTTTTAGCACCAGGAACAGTCACGTTTTTTTTACCATGGAGCTGCCCCAAATCAAGGCTGGTGAGAAGGATGAGGAAATCCCCTGGCGAACTTTAGGCAACACCGGCCAGTCGGACAATGACAAGGCAGAGATTCATCCAACAAGCTCAAACGCCGTCCAGCAACCGGCATAGTAAAAGTAAACATTCCACTCAACGTTTTCCCCCCAGTTTCTTACGTAGGCTGGCGACCTGCTTGATCAAGGAAGCCACTTCAATCCTATAATCCTTGGCAAGCAAACAATTGCCACATTGGAACTCCGAGTGATCCAGTTTGTCCCGAAACAAAGCGTAGTAGATACAGCTCCTACAGAGCTGGTACTGTTCATGTACTTCTC
Source organism: Salvelinus fontinalis (assembly GCF_029448725.1). Classification (NCBI taxonomy): domain Eukaryota; kingdom Metazoa; phylum Chordata; class Actinopteri; order Salmoniformes; family Salmonidae; genus Salvelinus; species Salvelinus fontinalis. Next base: position 29,698,701 of record NC_074670.1, on the reverse strand, counting down.
CAGACAAAGAGGGCTCCATTGCTAAACTTATCTTGGACTAACTTTGTTAGCTTGATGGCTAGCAGCTCAGCGGCTCTGTCAAGCAGACTTCAACCTGTATATTTAGCACGATTCTAGGACAAGAAATAGCAGTCCTAGCTGTTAAAAGCTAGCCATGTCGCGGAATCTATGCAAAAACAAGTTCAGCATTTATATTTAACAAATATTGTTTTTTTTTGTCAAAAACAACAACCCGAGTGTGTCCAGTGATGTTTCTGATTTACCCTATAAGTTCCACACACCTGGTTTCACACTTGACTAAATCAGTCATTGATTACAGAGGAAGGGTGAAAAACATCAGAAATTCACCCCTTCCAGGAGTGTTGAAGGATAATGCTGTAAACCAGAGCTATAACTGTCATCTGAGCTGTGTTCAGAATGATGGAAACACTGGATCATTAGAATCATCAGAACCTTCCTCTGTTTCAACATTAAACATAAGACGCCTGGAAACACACTGCCTTTGATTCCAGTGTCCTGGGTCAGGGTTAAAAATGCCCACAGCTAGCTAGCTTGTGTGTGTGTGTGTGTGTGTGTGTGTGTGTGTGTGTGTGTGTGTGTGTGTGTGTGTGTGTGTGTGTGTGTGTGTGTGTGTGTGTGTGTGTGTGTGTGTGTGTGTGTGTGTGTGTGTGTGTGTGTGTGTGTGTGTGTGTGTGTGTGTGTGTGTGTGTGTGTGTTCTCTGAGCTTAGCAGCAGTTAATGAGATCAGGGTGAATGTTACCTAGGAGGAGGCTTTTGATTAAATATGTTCAGAGCGAGACAGAGAGAGACATAGGGGGTGGGGGAGAAATAGGATAGGGAAGGGGATAGAGAATGATAGATAGCAATGGGAAAATGAGAGATCGAGACAAGGGAAGGAGAAAGAGAGAAAGTGTAAGAACGAAAAGAAAGAAGGCTTAGGGAGAAAGAGAGAGAGGTCGGGCAGAATGGTGAGAGAGATTGGAAGAGTAGAGATAGAGAGGAGGGGTGATGGAGTAGAGAGAGGGAAAGAGAGAGTGATAGTAAAGGGCAGAAGAGCGTGAGAGAGGAAGTGGAGGAGATACAGAGAAAGAAAGAGAGAGTGAAAGAGAGAGTGAAAGAGTGACAGGCGAGAGCAGTAGTGAGGACATTCATGTTTAAACACAGGAAAGGAAAAGTCAGCTTTACTAAAAAAAGAGAAGGGCAGATAGATAAAGCTGTTTCACACACAGCCAGATATACAGACTCACACGCCACTCTCATTAAGCACACACACACACACACACACACACACACACACACACACACACACACACACACACACACACACACACGCACACACACACACACACACACACACACACACACACACACACTAACACAGCTTCTAGTGTAGTTTGTTCTAATAATCTGTAGTTGAATGATTGGAATGTAGTGTGTTTCATAAACCCGCAAGGGAGTGTTGGATCATAGTTTTATCTTCATCATCTCTTTAACTCTAATACTTTAATACTAATTACTGCACATAGGCTTCACTGAGCTAATGACTGGGAGTTTAATTAAGCCTGCGAGGAGAGAGAGAGAGAGAGGGATAAAGAGAGAAAGAAAAGGAGGGAAAGACAACACTAGAACGAGAGAGCTATACATTTTGTTTTGTAACCTCATTTGCAATCCTAAACAATTTCACAGATGTATGTTTGTAGGCTTGCTTTATGTCTGAGTTTATCTAATAAGGATTTAAACTAAGATTACCGGTACGACACTAAGACATCACTGTTACAGGAATGACACACGTGACCTCTAATCAACCTATCATGAGCAGGTGACCAGGGAGACACCTAACTGAAAAAATACAAAATGCTCTCTTATTCTCCATCTCTCTCTCGCTGTTGCATTCTCAACCATTATCTCCCATCTGTCTCTTACACACACAGTGGGAGCAACAAACACACACACACAGCCTTATTTCATGATGCTGTCAGCAGATGGGCAGAAGCAAGAGGAATCACATACACACACACACACACAGTCACATTTCAGACTGCTGTCAGACAAAGGTGTGAGGGAACACAGGATGGATTCTCCTCTCTCTCATTTCATCACACTGCCACGACACCCCTATTTACCTCTCCCATCCATCTCCCAATATGTGTATCTCGCTGTCCTATGTGTGTGCGTGGGTTTGTGTGTGTGCAGGCCTTGTCCAAACCCTACAGTATATAAGGCTGTGGCGGTCGTGAAACTTTGTCAGCCTGTTATTGTCATGCAAAATACTGCCAGCCTCATGGTAATTGACCGCTAATGAACATAAATCCGTTTAGCATCTCCACTCATGCAAGCCACTGATGTGAGCCTTTTTGGAACATCTACATTTAAAAAGTCTAAATCAATTTAATATACACCATCTCAATAATAATTTATTTTAAGCAGGTCTAAAGGAACATGATATTAAAAAAATGTCCTTCAGAAGAACAGAATATGAGTTGTATGAGTATGAGTATGTTATCCTATCTGGCTATGCACCATTCCTCAAGCTGTAGCCTTGTTTATTTAGCAGACAAGATATACTTATAAGTCCCGTGCCATTATTTTATATGATATGATTTTATAGTAAAAATTATGTAATTGAACTTAGCTAAATAAAAAAGAATTTTTCCAATGTCGGGAGGAAAAGTGATCATTTGAATCAGGTCCTATACGCTAGATTTAGTGTTAATTGGCAACTTTTGTGAATGATACCAACCTTAGAATGTCTTAGAAATCAAAACATATATGGGCCGCATAATGTGACTATAGGTTATTGATGATTTAAGAAAGTTGCAAAAAAAAACTTGCCTCAGGCTTAACTAGGTTTAACTGTTACCTGATTAACTTGTAACATGTAACAATTAACTCATTAGGATCTGGGTCATCACAAGAGCAGTTCTTTAAAGAGTTACCATCTCCCGAATTAAACTCTAAACCGTCTTTACCTATCACGTCTATAAACAGTCAACTTATTCATCATAACCTCGTATCATATCATCATTCTGAACAGTCGTAACCTCCTTGCATCTGCAAAAACTCAAACCTTAATTATGATTCAGTACTACACAAACTGGATATTTATTTATTTACTAGCTAATTAAATGGGAACACAGGATAAACATACACACTTTGCACCGGTTACTGACTGGAGAATTAATACGCTGAAAACAGGTCCATAGCAAAATGACAACAACATGGCTGCTTGTTAAAGAAGAGATGGAGAGGGAGACAGAGAGGGACAGAGACACTTAACATTGGTACATTCGGAAACTACTCTCACTTGCATTAACCATATACTTTACACACGAACCGCCGCCCGCTTTGAGTAAGAAATCATGAATGTATTTACATGAAATGCCTGGGTTGCCGGGGATCTCTCAATGGACAGGGCAGCCTTGGAAAGGGGGTTGGGCCTTTTTGCTGCACGCTTGTAAGGCTCTGATTGTCCAAAATGGTTCCATCAAGTCCTCTACCTTGTCCTTCTTTATAGTTCATTTTACATCAATTCGCTCTTGAAGATGCTTCTTTGAAGATAGGCTAGCCAGCCTTATCGATGGTTCCCCAGAGGGGTGATGCATAATATGATGGTTTGAGCAGAGTAACCGATGGTCCTCCTTAAATTCACTTTCGAAGATACTTAACTTAGGACAGCTAATCAGCCGTACCATTGATTGTCCGGGAGTTGAGTTTATCGTCTCCACCTCGTGTTGAGATTCAAAGTTCAAACCATTTTAAACGTACAGCCGCAGCTTCACATTTTTCTTGTCTGATATGTTAATTTCTTAACCCATCATGTATACAGTTGGCAGGAAAGGGTGGTTCTGGCAGGCTGACACGCTCTCTGACCTCACTCAGGGGCAATTACTATTCACTGTACAAAGTTATAAAAAACAATTGTCTCTTATAGCTTCTCAAAATACATCCCTCTCTTAACAAAAACACTTTCATCGTTTTTCATATTACATGCATAACGCATAGTATTGAAACTTCATACATGTAGTGGGTATACTTTCCAAGTTACAGTATTTCGTTTATAACATGTTTAATGACAACATAAAATAACCAACAAATGATATTAGTGTTCTATAGATCGCCTCTGACCATTCACTGTGTTCTATTTTAGAAATATTGTTCCAGTATTCGCTTTTGAACGGGTTACATGAAGACCAGACCGCAGGCGCGCGGGCTTCTGTGTGCACCATTGCGCGCATGTTGATTTTGTCCCTCCACACCAGACGTGATCAGGACACGCGGGTTGAAATATCAAAACTAACTCTGAACCAATTATATTAATTTGGGGACAGTTTGAAAAGCATTCAACATTTATGGCAATTTAGCTAGCTAACTTGCTGTTGCTAGCTAATTTGTCCTGGGATATAAATTTTGGATGGTTATTTTACCTGAAATGCCACAACCCATCGGAGTGTGGATGTCAGTTCATCTTTCAATCACCCAAGTGAGTAAATGCTCCTAAAAACCATTGAGGAGATGGGAAAGGCAGGACTTGCATCGCGTTGAGCGTCACAAATAGAACCAAGTTCTATTTTAGAACCTGGCCACGCAGATGATCGCTGACGCGGGCGCGAGCAGTGTGGGTGCAATGATTGAATAACATGTATGTGTAAATGTATTTTGCAACACTCGCGGATAGGGCACGTCCGGTCTGGTCAGCATGTTAGAGTTTCCACGGGGAGAAGTCTGTTGAAACAAACAGCATTCCTTTGGAGAATCTTGGAGAGGGAGATATTCTCCCTTGATTTACAACAGGACGTGAGTTGTTAATCCCCACTAGTTCTTTCCTTCTACCCTCTACAGTTGAGAGGGGGTCTGATAAGTTATTTATTGCAAACCTTTTCTGACCTATTTGGATTCTTGTGGACAGTCATGACAGTAGGCTACTCAATGCATCATTAATGAATGTATCAACCATTGTTTGAGGAGCATGCAGCCTCTCGCTGGGCAACAGGTGATATTACGCCCAACTCTGTATGCCATGGGCTCTCCAACCCTGTTCCTGCAGCTACCTAATGCTTAATTTGGGAAACCAAGTGAAATCTGTTCGAGAACATTGATAGTATCATGTTTTCACAAATACAAATTCCCTATAATCGTAGGCTAACTGTAAGCTGCCCTGCACAATCAATGAAATAGTGTCGCCCAGGCCTATATGTTCTCTCCAATAATCATGTATAGAACGTTTGGAGCATAGCATACGGTAACCAGTCCACCCAGTATGCATAATAATAAAGTCAACACTCAAAGGCGATTACTAGAATTTGTTTTGAGTAAAGGCTAGACCAGTACTTAGCCAAAGACATCTTAAATCCGTTTTTAAAAAAAATGCTTTTCTGCAATGCGTAATATGCAATAGGCTATGTATTGTATAAAGGCACAATCATTATTTTAATTCAAGATAGATTTTTGGGGGGCTCATACAATGCATTTGGAAAGTATTCAGACCTGTTGAATTATTAAACATTTTGTTACGTTACAGCCTTATTATAAAATGGATTAAATATTTTTTCCCCTCATCAATCTACACACAATACCCCATAATGACAAAGCAAAAACAGGAAGAATTACATTTACATAAGTATTCAGACCCTTTACTCAGTACTTTGTTGAAACACCTTTGGCAGTGATTACAGCCGAGTATTTTGGGGTATGATGCTACAAGCATGGTACACCTGTACATGGGGAGTTTCTCCCATTCTTCTCTGCTGATCCTCTCAAGCTCTGTCAGGTTGGATGGGGAGCATCGCTAGACAGCTATTTTCAGATAACTCCAGAGATGTTCGATCGGGTTCATGTCCGGGCTCTGGCTGGCCCACTCAAGGACATTCAGAGACTTGTTCCGAAGCCACTCCTGCGTTGTTTTGGCTGTGTGCTTAGGGTTGTTGTCCTGTTAGAAGGTGAACCTTCACCCCAATCTGAGGTCCTGAGCGCTCTGGAACAGGTTTTAATCAAGGATCTCTTTGTACTTTGCTCCGTTCATCTTTGCCTCAATCCTGACTGGTCTCCCAGTCCCTGCCGCTGAAAAACCTCCACACAGCATGATGCTGCCACCACCATGCTTCACCGTAGGTATGGTGCCTGGTTTCCTCCAGATGTGACACTTGGAGTTTAGGCCAAAGAGTTCTATCTTGGTTTCGTCAGACCAGAGAATCTTGTTCTCATGGTCTGAGAGTCCTTTAGGTGCCTTTTGGTAAACTCTAAGCGGGCTGTCATGTGCCATTAACTGAGGAGTGGCTTCCATATGGCCACTCTACCATAAAGGCCTGATTGGTGGAGTGCTCTAGATATGTTTGCACTTCTAGAAAGTTCTCCCATTTCCACAGAGGAACTCTGGAGCTCTGTCAGAGTGACCATCGGGTTCTTGGTCATCTCCCTGATCAAGGCCCTTCTCCCCCAATTGCTCAGTTTGGCTGGGCAGCCAACTCTAGGAAGAGTCATGGTGCTTCCAAACTTCTTCCATTTAAGAATGATGGAGCCCACTTTGTTCTTGGGGACCTTCAATGCTGCAGGCATTTTTTTGCTACCCTTCCCCAGATCTGTGCATCGACACAATCCTGTCTCGGAGCTCTACGGACAATTCCTTTGACCTCATGGCTTGGTTTTTGCTCTGACATGCACTGCAAAGCGTGGGACCATATATAGACAGGTGTGTGCCTTTCCAAATCATGTCCAATCAACTGAATGTACCACAGGTGGACTCCAATCATGTTGTAGAAACATCTCAAGGATGATCAATGGAAACAGGATAAACCTGAACTCAATTGCGAGTTTCAAAGCAAAGGGTCTGAATACTTATGTAAATTAGGTATTTCTGTTTTTTAATTGTAATAGATTCGCAAAAATGTCTAAAAACCTGTTTTTGGTTTGGATTTTCCGGGATTGTTTGTAGATTGATGAGAAAAAATACAATTTAATCAGTTTTAGAATAAGGCTGTAACGTAACAAAATGTGGAAAAACTCAAGGGGTCTGAATAGTTTTTGAAAGCACTGTGTATAGGCCTATGCATATGTATAAGCTCTTAGATGCGTATGGGAGTTTTTAATTAATCATCACCTCTGAAAGTGCTGTCCATTTCGTTGTTAGGCTTTAAAACAACATGCACAACAACCATAGTTTTACACTATTGTTGAACTTCTTTCTTCAATTTGGTCATTCTAAGCGAGGTGAGTTTTAAAAGCATGATGCTGTTTTTAAAATGTGATTGACATTGATGTCAAAGCGGTTAGAGGGACAATAGAGCCCTGAGTACCAGGCCATTAGCTACCTAATGGTTGTTAGCGAGTTGGGTAGAACCAATGCATGTCCAGAGCGCATGAAAGGAAATTACCGTGACTCACCAGTCATATGGAATTTTAATGCGGTCATGACTCATGACTTCCAGTAATATAGTCACCGCAACAGCCCTGCATTGCACTTACTTCCTTTTTCAAATGAGACCTCTACTGAAGCTCAACATTTAAAGTGGAATTGACAGCGTTTTAGCAACATGAAATCTTATTCAAATCTCTTCATATACATACCCAGGAAGGGTGACTGTCGAGTGACTTTAGATCATTAGAACGCATTCGCCAAAAGCCTCAAAATACAATTATTTAGTCCTATTATTTAGTATTATTAGTCCTCTTACATTTGGGAACTTTACAGTCCTTTTGATCAAACAACATTGATAAGGTAGTCTCTCTCTCCCTCAGTTGCCTTTGCATATCAACAACAACAAGATGAACAACTAATGCTAGCCAGAGCGAGATGAGCTAAAATCTAACGAGGGAACATTAGATAAACCATCTCAGGTAGTTGGCCGTCAAAATTGCACTGAGAAACGATGGGGAGTAGTAGCATGCTCGTCCTTCTACAGCTTGCCTGCCAATGCATGCTTGTCCCAATCCACATTTGACAACTGAGTGGGAACTTGTCTGCCTGGCCGACCATTTGATCGATGCCAAATACATTTGATTGACAACTAAGAGATATGCGAATTGTGGATAACAAAACAGTCGTTCAAGTTCAGCATATCTAGCTAGCAAAACTATTCACATTTCTTGCCAAATAACACCTTCATCTCTAGCTGTAGCCACCGAAAGACGATGTGAGGGGAAAAAGCCAGTCACTCACTCACTCCTCCAATGACATGACATCCTCCCAGCTCCATGTTTTTTGCTGCTAAATAAATATCAAGCGACATAAATAGATATTGTAGCCCAGGGCTGTCAAACTCAATCAATGCACGAGCCATATTGAAAAAACTACAAATTGGCAGGCCAGACATTTGTTTTTACAAATAAAACGTGCAACTGCGACACAAACTGGCCATTGATTTTATTTTATTTTTTATATAGCCCTTTATAATGTTCACTTATGTACATAGGATGCTGTATATAGCATTGTAACATATTACACTGAACCAAAATATGAACAAAACATGTAACAATTTCAAAGATTTTGCTGAGATACAGTTCATATAAGGAAATCAGTCAATTGAAATAAATGCATTAGGCCCTAATCTATGGATTTCACATGACTGGGCAAAGGCGTAACCATGGGTGGGCCAGGGAAGGCATAGGCCCACCTACTTTGGAGCCAGGCCCACCCACTGGGAGCCAGGCCCAGCCAATCAGAATGAGTTTTCCCCACAGAAGGGCTTTATTACAGATAGAAATACTCCTCAGATAGAAATACACCTTACACTGCAAGGATCACTTAATGGGTGCATGCTTATTAGCAACTGATTGCTCCTCATTATACAACACTGACCAACAAATATTCTTTATTTCAACAACATAGAAACATATTGTATGACCGCTTGTACATTATATTATGCTCAGCCTTAAGACCTTTGGTTTTCCTAGATATGTCAACTAAACTCAGCAAAAAAAGAAAAGTCCCTTTTTCAGAACGCTGTCTTTCAAAGAAAATTTGTAAAAATCCAAATAACTTCACAGATCTTCATTGTAAAGGGTTTAAACACTGTTTCCCATGAACCATAAACAATTAATGAACATGCACCTGTGGAACGGTCATTAAGACACTAACAGCTTACAGACGATAGGCAATAAAGAGGCCTTTCTACTGACTCTGAAAAACACCAAAAGAAAGATGCCCAGGATCTCTGCTCATCTGCGTCAACGTGCCTTAGGCATGCTGCAAGGAGGCATGAGGACTGCAGATGTGGCCAGGGCAATAAATTGCAATGTCCGTACTGTGAGACGCCTAAGACAGTGCTACAGCGAGGACGGACAGCTGATCGTCCTCGCAGTGGCAGACCACGTGTAACAACACCTGCACAGGATCGGTACATCCAAACATCACACCTGCGGGACAGGTACAGGATGGCAACAACAACTGCCCGAGTTACACCAGGAACGCACAATCCCTCCATCAGTGCTCAGACTGTCCACAATAGGCTGAGAGAGGCTGGACTGAGGGCTTGTAGGCCTGTTGTAAGGCAGGTCCTCACCAGACATCCCCGGCAACAACGTCGCCTATGGGCACAAACACACCGTCGCTGGACCAGACAGGACTAGCAAAAGGTGCTCTTCACTGACGAGTCGCGGTTTTGTCTCACCAAGGGTGATGGTCTGATTTGCGTTTATCGTCGAAGGAATGAGCGTTACACCGAGGCCTGTAATCTGGAGCTGGGATTGATTTGGAGGTGGAGGGTCCGTCATGGTCTGGAGGTGTGTCAGAGCATCATTGGACTGAGTTTGTCATTGCAGGCAATCTCAACGCTGTGCGTTACAGGGAAGACATCCTCCTCCCTCATGTTGTACCCTTCCTGCAGACTCATCCTGACATGATCCTCCAGCATGACAATGCCACCAGCCCTACTGCTCGTTCTGTGCGTGAGTTCCTGCAAGACAGGAATGTCAGTGTTCTGCCATGGCCAGCGAAGAGCCCGGATCTCAATTCCATTGAGCACGTCTGGGACCGGTTGGATCGGAGGGGGAGGGCTAGGGCCATTCCCCCCAGAAATGTCCGGGAACTTGCAGGTGCCTTGGTGGAAGAGTGGAGTAACATCTCACAGCAAGAACTGGCAAATCTGGTTCAGTCCATGAGGAGGAGTACTTAAAGCAGCTAGTGACTGTTACTTTTGATTTTGACGCCCCCTTTCTTCAGGGAAACATTATTTAATTTATGTTAGTCACATGTCTGTGGAACTTGCTCAGTTTATGTCTCAGTTGTTGAATCTTGTTATGTTCATAAAAATATTTACATGTTAAGTTTGCTTAAAATGACATGACAACAGCCAGTGAAAGTGCAGGGTGCCAAATTCAAACAAAAGAAATCTCAAAATTAAAATTCCTCAAACATACATGTATCTTATATCATTTTAAAGGTAATCTTGTTGTTAATCCCACCAAAGTGTCCGATTTCAAATATGCTTTACAGTGAAAGCACCACAAACGATTATGTTAAGTCACCACAAAATCACAGAAAAAAACAGCCATTTTTCCAGCCAAAGACAGGAGTCACAAAAAGCAGAAATAGAGATAAAATGAATCACTAACCTTTTATGATCTTCATCAGATGACACTCATAGGACTTCATGTTACACAATACATGTATGTTTTGTTCGATAAAGTTCAAATTTATATCCAAAAACCTCAGTTTACATTGGCGCCATGTTCAGAAATGCCTCCAAAATATCCGGAGAAATTGCAGAGAGCCACGTCAAATAACATAAGTACTCATCATAAACTTTGATGAAAGATACATGTTTTACATAGAATTATAGATACACTTGTTCTTAATGCAACCGCTGTGTCAGATTTCAAAAAGCTTTACGGCAAAAGCACAATATTCAATAATCTGAGAACAGCGTTCAGCCACAAAAGGAAGCCGTACAGTTACCCGCCAAATTGTGCAGTCAACAAAACTCATAAATTGTATTATAAATCTTCACTTACCTTTGCTGATCTTCGTCGGAATGCACTCCCAGGACTCCCACTTCCACAAGAAATGTTTGTTTTGTTCGGTAATGTCCATCATTTATGTCCAAATAGCTATTTTTGTTAGTGTGTTTGGTAAATAAATCCAAAGTCAGGAAGCGCGTTCACTAAAAGCAGGCGAAATGTCAAAAAGTTCCGTAACAGTCAGTAGAAACATGTCAATAATATGCATATATTCGCAACTGGGACTGAGGAGCAGGCAGTTTACTATGGGCACTTCTGGGCACCTTTCATCCAAGCTACTCAATACTGCCCCTGCAGCCATAAGAAGTTAAAATAAACGAAGTTGACAGTGAGAGGACATTTCTTTTATTTCTGAGTTTACATGCCCTTATGTCAGTCATCAGTCATAAAGAGTGTGTCTTGTCCTGCTCCTGCATTCATATCAGTCATCAGCAACAGAGCATTGGGGGTAGGTGCATGTCTGACATCAATGTGTGCGCAATTACATTGTAGGCTATGGTGTGATGCAGTGGTTCCCAAACTTTTTAAAGTCCCGTACCGCTTCAAACATTCAACCTCCAGCTGCGTACCCCCTCTAGTGCGAGGGTCAGGGCACTCTCAAATGTTATTTTTTGACATCATTGTAAGCCTGCCACACACACACACAATATAAGATACTTCTTATGGCTGAGATCCCGTTAACGGGATTGACTTGACAACAGCCAGTGAAAGTGCAGGGCGACAAATTCAAACAACAGAAATCTCATAATTTAAGTTCCTCAAACATACAAGTATTTTACACCATTTGAAAGATAAACTTGTGTAAATCCAGCCACAGTGTCCGATTTCAAAAAGGCTTTACGACGAAAGCACACCAAACGATTATGTTAGGTAAGTCACAGAAAAACACAGCCAGAAGAGTCACAAAAAGCAGAAATAGAGATAAAATTAATCACTAACCTTTGATGATCCTCATCAGATGACACTCATAGGACTTCATGTTACACAATACATGTATGTTTTGGTCGATAAAGTTCATATTTATATCCAAAAATCTTAGTTTACATTGGTGTGTTATGTTCAGTAATGTTTTGCCTCCAAAACATTCGGTGATTTTGCAGAGAGCCACATCAATTTACAGAAATACTCATAATAAACATTGATAAAAGATACAAGTGTTATACATGGAACTTTAGATAAACCTCTCCTTAATGCAACCGCTTTGTCAGATTTCAAAAGAACTTTACGGAAAAAGCACACCATGCTATAATCCTAGTACAGCGCTCAGAGCCCAAACAAGCCATACAGATATCCGCCATGTTGTGGAGTCAACAGAAGTCAGAAATAGTATTATAAATATTCACTTACCTTTGATGATCTTCATCAGAATGCACTCCCAGGAATCCCAGTTCCACAATAAATGTTTGTTTTGTTCGATAACGTCCGTAATTTATGTCCAAATACCTCCTTTTTGTTCACGCGTTTAGTTCCAAAATTCAAATCGATGGTGCAAAGGTCAGACGAAACGTCCAAAAATTCCATTACAGTTCGTAGAAACATGTCAAATAATGTATAGAATCAATCTTTAGGATGTTTTTAACATAAATCTTCAATAATGTTTCAACCGGAGAATTCCGTTGTCTTCAGAAATGCGATGGAACGCAGGTCACTCTCACGGGAGCGTGCGTTATCAACTCATGCCAGACACCTGACTCAAAGAGCTCTCCTTCCCTCATTCTACACAGTAGAAACATCAAACAAGGTTCTAAAGACTGTTGACATCTAGTGGAAGCCTTAGGAAGTGCAATATAACCCCAAAGACACTGTATATTGGATAGGCAAACCTACAAACCTCAGAATTCCCACCTAGTTGGATTTTGTCTCAGGTATTTGCCTGACATATGAGTTCTGTTATACTCACAGACATCATTCAAACAGTTTTAGAAACTTCAGAGTGTTTCCTATCCAAATATACTAATAATTTGCATATCTTAGCTTTTGGGACTGAGTAGCAGGCAGTTTACTCTGGGCACCTTATTCATCCAAGCTACTCAATACTGCCCCCAGCCATAAGAAGTTAAACATAAGAATGAGTGTGACTTTTTGTCACAACCCGGCTTGTGGGAAGTGGCAAAGAGCTCTTATAGGACGAGGGCACAAAAAAGAATATTATAAAAATCAATAATTTTGCTCTTTATTTAGCCATCTTACATATAAAACCTTATTTGTTCATCAAAAATGGTGAATAACTCACCACAGGTTAATGAGAAGGGTGTGCTTGAAAGGATGCACATAACTCTGCAATGTTGGGTTGTATTGGAGAGAGTCTCAGTTTTTTTCCACACACAGTCTGTGCCTGTATTTCGTTTTCATGTTAGTGAGGGCTGAGAATCCACTCTCACATAGGTACGTGGTTGCAAAGAGCATCAGTGTCTTAACAGTGCTATTTTCCAAGGTAGGATACTCTGAGAGCTTCCCAATCCAGAAATCTTTGAGTGGCTTCTGATTAAATTAAATTTTCACAGAACCGCTTGATACAATTTCGATGAGGCTCTCTTGTTCAGATATCGGTAAGTGGACTGGAGGCAGGGCATGAAAGGGATAACGAATCCAGTTGTTTGTGTAATTCATTTCGGGAAAGTACCTGCGTAATTGCGCACCCAACTCACTCAGGTGCTTCTCTATATCACATTTGACATTGTCCGTAAGCTTGAGTTCATTTAAACACAAAAACAATCATACAATGATGGAAAGACCTGTGTGTTGTTCTTGTTAATGCAGACAGAGAAGAGCTCCAACATCTTAATCATAGCCTCAACTTTGTCCTGCACGTTGAATATAGTTGTGCAGAGTCTATGTAATCCTAGATTCAGATCATTCAGGTGAGAAAAAACATCACCCAGATAGGCCAGTCGTGTGAGAAACTCATCATCATGTAAGCGGTCAGACAAGTGAAAATGATGGTGAGTAAAGAAAACTTTAAGCTTGTCTCTCAATTTACAAAAAAACATGTAAATATTTTGCCCCTTGATAACCAGCGCACTTCTGTATGTTGAAAAGCGTTACATGGTCGCTGCCCATATCATTGCATAGTGCAGAAAATACACGAGAGTTCAGGGGCCTTGCTTTAACAAAGTTAACCATTTTCACTGTAGTGTCCAAAACGTCTTTCAAGCTGTCAGGCATTCCCTTGGCAGCAATAGCTTCTCAGTGGATGCTGCAGTGTACCCAAGTGGCGTCAGGAGCAACTGCTTGCTCATGCGTTACCACTCCATTATGTCTCCCTGTCATGGCTTTTGCGCCATCAGTACAGATACCAACACATCTTGACCGCCAAAGTCCATTAGATGTCACAAAGCTGTCCAGTACCTTAAAAATATCCTCTCCTTTTGTCCTGGTTTCCAGTGATTTGCAGAAGAGGATGTCTTCCTTAATTCACCCCCATAAACGTAACGGACATATACCAGAAGCTGTGCCAGACCTGCCACGTCTGTTGACTCATCCAGCTGTATCGTATAGAATTCACTGGCTTATATGCGAAGCAGTAATTGTTTCAAACCATCTCCTGCCATGTCACCGGTGTGTCGTGAACCAGTGTTGTTTGATGAAGGCATTGTCTGTATAGTTTTTGGGCCTTTTCCCCCAGCATTGTCCCAGCCATATCCACGGCAGCAGGAAGAATTAAGTCCTCCACAACAGTATGGGGCTTGCCTGTCCTAGCCACTCGGTAGTTCACCATATATTCTAGCCCCTTCTTATTAATGGTATCTTTTGCTTTTATACATGTCTTACTACTCTAAAGTCATCTTAATTCTCGCTCAAAAAACTCTCGTGGCTTATTTTTCAAATGGGCAAGTTTCGTTTCTAAATGTCTGCTCAAGAGTGAAGGTTTCATCGAGTTGTGAAATAGTACTTTAGCACATTTAACACACTGTGGCTGAGGAAAGGCACTACTCCCAATATAAGTGAACCCCAAATCAATGTATTTCTCATCATATTTGCGCCTCTTCGATGGTCCAACGTCCCTGTCTGTTGTTCGGTGCTTTCCTGGGTAAGGGGCAGTAGCTCTTAGGCTGCATCAAATTCACAACTGTCAGTGTCCATGCTAGCTGGTTTAACAACAAATGTAGAATTACTGATGCTAGCATTGGATGTGATCATGGAAGCAGAACAACTTGTGTATTTGACAGTAGAGCTAGTGGAAGCTGGTACATGTCTCTATGGACGCAGGCCTTACTTTTTATAACCATTTATCAATTTTTGAACAAAAGGAATGAGCAGCAGCTACATTTGGCTACGTACGGACCGTTAGTGGAATTCCAGTGAGAGAGTAATGGGTAATGTGGTTTCATGTTAATTATTTGACTATGCTACCTGTATTTGACATTGTGTTGTTATTTCGCTGAACACTAAAATCAAATCAAACTTTATTGTCACATGCGCCGAATACAACAAGTGTAGACCTTACCGTGAAATGCTTGCTTACAAGGCTTAACCAACAGTGCAGTTCAAGAAGAGTTAAGAAAATATTTACCAAATTAACTAAAGTAAAAAATTATAAAAAGTGGGAGTCAATGTAATAGCCCAGTGGCCATTTGATTCATTGTTCAGCAGTATTTTGTTCAGTTGGTTTAAATACATTTTTGGCAGTGAAACAACGCTACTTAGGCGAGATAAAACCTCACCCAAATGTATAGCCCCGTTGGAAAATATGAATGGACTGTTTGAAAATGTGTAGATGGACTGTTTGAAAAAGTTTTTTTTTACATGTGAGTCAGGTTTTTATTTGGCGTACTCCCGACAGCATTGTGCGTACCACTGTTTGGGAATACCTGGTGTAATGGAATGTTTTGCCTTGTGTGGTAGGTTTTGTGGGTTTAGACACTTATGTAGGCGTCATAACCAGCCATAAATGAATGCAATATATGTCACAACAGGTGTAAATATGTGTCATGACAGTGTTATGACCATATTATGACAGGTTATGACAAGTTAGTCCAGCTGTTATGGCATATTATGACATGGTTATGACCGTTTCATAACGTGTTATGACGCTGGGTGTCAAGTAAAGTGTTACCCTGCCATACAGTACATCATGGAATGGTTTGTCAAATAGAACACATTTTTAACACCTCTTCTGAATTTGGTTTTGAAACATAAACTGGGAGTTTGATATTTTTGACGGATATTATGATTGTTTCATATGTGCAAAATAGTTAAGACGCTGTCTGTTCCACTTTAATTATGTACATTACATGTAACAATGAGTAAAGTTTCTCCATGTAAAGTCTCACAGTAAAGTTTCAGTGAAGTTTCTAACAGTCTCATGGGGAGCCCTTGGCTTTCTTTACAATCTGTTTGTCTGCTTTTTTCCCTGATTCATTTTCTGTTTGTGGGCCCTTGTCATTTCTTCAGGGTTACCGGCATCCCTCCCTCCTTCAGATGGATTTTCTTCACACCCCATCACTTTTTCCCCAAATATAAGAGCCACTTTCATTTTGGGAAAGAAAGCGCACTATCCATTCTACCAATCTCATTTTCTCTCAGTCCCTCTCTCCCCATCACACACACATACACACACACACACACACACCTGCTGTTTCTCACTCCCTAAAGGCTGCGGTCCTGCATTCTCCTTCTATATTAGACTATGTTTTGTCTCCCTGGCCTCCCATGATCCATGACTGGAGGAGAAGAGAGGGAGAATGCAGAAAAAAAGTAATTCTTCTTTAAGTGTGTGTGTGTGTGTGTGTGTGTGTGTGTGTGTGTGTGTGTGTGTGTGTGTGTGTGTGTGTGTGTGTGTGTGTGTGTGTGTGTGTGTGTGTGTGTGTGTGTGTGTGTGTGTGTGTGTGTGTGTGTGTGTGTGTGTGTGTGTGTGTGTGTGTGTGTGTGTGTGTGTGTGTAAGCCTATGTGAGTGAGTGAGTGCATGTATGTGTGTCTATTTGAATGGGTTTGTGTATGTGCATGAATGAGTGTGTGCATGTGTGAGTTTTCTGTGTATGTGAGTATGCGCATAAGTGAGCGTGTGCACGTGTGTGTGTGTATTTGTTTGTGTGTGATGATTAAGTTTCAGCATTGAGCTGCCCAATGGACCCTAGGAAACAATGAGTGCCATATTCTCAAGGAGAAAACACAGACTTCCATTTCTCCTCTTGTTCCATCTGCTCTCCAGACCTTTTTATTATTACTGTAAACTATAAACTTTGTCTCTGTTCTGAGTTTAAGCCATAATGTGTTTGAGAACGTGATACAGTGGCGTGAAAAAGTATTTGCTCCCTTTCTGATTTTCTCTATTTTTGCATATTTTTGATACTGAATGTTATCAGATCTTCAACCAAAACCTAATATTAGATAAAGGGAACCTGAGTTTACACATAACAAAAACATTATACTTATTTTATTTATTTAACAAATTTATGCAACACCCAATTCCCCTGTGTGAAAAAGTAATTGCCCCCTTACACTCAATAACGGTTTGTGCCACCGTTAGCTGCAATGACTGCAACCAAATGCTTCCTGTAGTTGATGATCAGTCTCTCACATCGCTGTGGAGGAATTTTGGCCCACTCTTGCATGCAGAAGTGCTTTAGCTCAGCGACATTAGTGGGTTTTCAAGCATGAACTGCTCATTTCAAGTCCTGCCACGTCTCAATTGGGATTAGGTCTGGACTTTGACTAGGCCTTTCCAAAACTTCAAATTTGTTTCTTTTAAACAACTTTCATGGAGACTTGATTGTGTGTTTTGGATCATTGTCTTGCTGTATTACCCAGCTGAGCTTCAGCTTCAGCTCACAGATGGATGGCCCAACATTCTCCTGTAGAATTCTCTGATACAGAGCAGAAGTCATGGTTCCTTCTATTAAGGCAAGTCGTCCAGGTCCTGAGGCAGCAAAGCATCCCCAAACCATCACCATGCTTGAACATTGGTATGAGGTTCTCACTGTGGAATGCAGTGTTTGGTTTTCGTCAGACATAATGGGACCCATCTCGTCCAATATTAGGTTTGGTTGAAGATCTGATAACATTCAGTATAAAAAATATGCAAAAGTAGAGAAAATTAGAAAGGGGGCAAATAACATCACTGTATATCATGGATAATACATCATTATAAGCAGAGGTGTCATGCACCCACACAATTTGTGGTCTGGAGGGGTGCCATGCTCCCCCGACGGGTAGTTGGAGAATTTAGTATTTTTCAAACACTTAAGACAGCTTTTTCCTGCATCTAGAGTCATAATCATTATGCTTCATTCCATGTAAAAAGTCTATTTTTCTGCTTATCTGTCACGTTCCTGACCTATTTCTGTTAGTTTGTTGTATGTGTTAGTTGGTCAGGACGTGAGTTTGGGTGGGCATTCTATGTTTTCTGTTTCTATGTTGGTTTAAGGGTTGCCTGGTATGGCTCTTAATTAGAGGCAGGTGTTTGGCGTTCCTCTAATTGAGAGTCATATTTAGGTAGGTTGTTTCACAGTGTTCGTTGTGGGTGGTTGTCTCCTGTGTCAGTGTTTGTCGCACCATACGGGACTGTTCGGTTTGTTTTTGTACATCGTCATTTTGTAAAAAAAATACAAAAAAAACAAAACAAACCGAACAGTCCCGCATGGTGCGACAAACACTGACACAGGAGACAACCAGCCACACTGTGAAACAACCTACCTAAATATGACTCTCAATTAGAGGAACGCCAAACACCTGCCTCTAATTAAGAGCCATACCAGGCAACCCTTAAACCAACATAGAAACAGAAAACATAGAATGCCCACCCAAACTCACGTCCTGACCAACTAACACATACAACAAACTAACAGAAATAGGTCAGGAACGTGACATTATCTAAGCAAACCTCTTGAGCTGTCTGTATCCTCCTGACTGGTGTTTTTAAGAAACATAATATGCTTCTTTGCATCTCTGCTAAAATCTGGGTAAAAGATTGAAAGGAATGTCTTATCCAGTACATTTAGTAATTGTTTGCTTTTCTAAAGTCTACCAACCTAGCCAGCAGCCATGCCAGCTAAGATAGTTAGACAAACTAGCTACTCTAAGCTGATTGAATGCCTGAAATGGCTTCTTGGTAGCTAGTTACGAGGTTGGGAACCTATCTGGACTAGCTAAAGCCAATTTCATAAAATTGTTAGGTGGCTAGTAGTATTACAGAGGAACAACATTTACAACAACAATTTATCAACCCACCAAAACATTTACAGGAAAAATCCCCTACGGGCATGACGCCTCTGATTATAAGGCAAGGTGTTTGTAACGATCGTCGTAATCCTCCTCCTCGGACGAGGAGGAGAGGCGAGAAGGATCAGACCAATATGCAGAGTGGTTAGTGTTCATATTTAATGAAAATAGACTGAACACTTCAACATACAAAACAATAAACGTGACAAACCGCAAACAGTCCCGTGTGGTACTAACACAGACACGCGATACAACCACCCACAAAAACCACGTGAATCACCGGCTGCCTAAGTATGATTCTCAATCAGGGACAACGATTGACAGCTGTCTCTGATTGAGAATCATACCCGGCCGAACACAAACATCCCAACATAGAACAAACACATCGACAACCCACCTCAACTCACGCCCTGACCAACTAAAATAATACAAGAGAAAGGAAAAACAGGTCAGGAACGTGACAGTGTTAGGCAGGAGCTGACCCTTTAGCTGTGACTACATTCATGATACACCATGGCCTTATCACACTCTCACTTTTATAAAACAGATCAGTCAACGTTTCTCACAAAGAAAGACAATAAGATATATAGCTGTCTGTCTGTGGTAGAGCTTCCTACACAGAGGAGTGGTTGGTATGAACCAAAACCAACAAACACAAGCACGCACGCACATACCCCCACACTAACTCCTTATCTCTGTGAGGTTGGTCTGACACTGCCACTGACAGCTGAATACAGGAGGACAAAGAAAGAGGGCTAGCTCGAATAGGACATGGGATGGACTCATAAGTAATATGTGTGTGTGTGTGTGTGTTGAATGGGAGTTATCTGGCCCTGTCTCTACATTTGTCAGCGCTTGACGGCTGCATTGTTTGTGTGTTTGTTTGTGTGTTTGTTTGTGTGTTTGTGTGTGTGCGTGTGTGCGTGTGTGCGTGTGTGTGTGACAGCTGCTGATGTGCTGCTAACCTCTCTCCCCAGTCCAGCATTCTCCCAGACAGTCTCCTGTCTCGGCATAAGAGTGCTTCTCAGCATGGCAAACAAACACACACCCTCTGTTGAATAGGGTAGCCTGAATTGACCTCAGGAGATTCAGAGAAAGAGAGTCTAGACAGATGTCCCAATTTAATCAGGTAATGGAAACTGCACTGTGGGTTCAAATGTGTCCACTATATTTTAGGGACAGGAGTGGTTTTGTGTCAATATCCAATTACAATGTCTGCAAGAGAAACAGCTTGACACCTCTGATACAGTGTTGGACACAAACAACACCTGTCCATAAAATACAGCGTAAACATTCTGAGCGGTTTCTTTCTTCTGCAATTGATTGAATTCATCCTATTCAATTGTTACCATGCACCTGCAACAAAGATAGCTCAGATGTGTGAGTGCCTTTTGAATATTGAATTGAGGTTCAAAAAGAAAGAAACAAAGAAGACAAGAAAGCCCCACAGATGGGTGACATATTCCATTAAAAAGCCAATCTCTACAAAGAAAATATCAACTCGGGATTCATATTGAGGAGTGCAGCGACCAATGAGAGATTGTGCTCTGAAACAGGGTATCAAAATATAATACATAAATCCATAAGAAACAGTCAAGGTCAATAAATATAGAAATCTATAAACCACTGGCACAGACGCCTGTCATCATCTGACTTATCTCTCCTATTTTACTAATTTCATCCTCCTTTTGAAGAGTTTGTCCCAGTCTGTGTGTTTGTCCTAGTGTGTGTCCTATAGAGATATATGTGTGTGTGTGTGTGTGTGTGTGTGTGTGTGTGTGTGTGTGTGTTTATCTGTGTGTGTGTGTGTGTGTGTGTGTGTGTGTGTGTGTGTGTGTGTGTGTGTGTGTGTGTGTGTGTGTGTGTGTGTGTGTGTGTGTGTGTGTGTGTGTGTGTGTGTGTGTGTGTGTGTGTGTGTGTGTGTGTGTGTATGTGTGAGGGTAATTTAATTAGAGCGTTGATAGAGCAGGTTACTGCCTGGGGTTAATATCTTACATGCACTCTGCTCCTCTCTAAAGGCTTAATTTCTTAAAGCACATTAGGAACTTTATTGACTGCTACGGCCTTTTAAAACTGTGCGCGGGTGTGTGTGTGTGTAACTGCACTGGCCTATTAAGACATTGCATTTCTGCTGATTAGAGTCAGCCAGGAGTCAGCCAGCTCCCCCCAGACACACCATCATCATCGTCTTGCTCTCTCCCTCTCCCTGTTTCTTCCTCTCTCACATTCTCTGCCTCACAATCTCACTCTCGCTTTCTCTCACCATCACTTCCCTCCCTCCCTATCTCACCTTTAGATACAGATGTAGGATCTTAATTTGTGCCAGTTTGCTACAGCAGGAAAATAATCCTACAGCAACAGGAAATGTGAATTGTTATGTGGATTATAATTCATGGACATTTTTGTGTGTGGTTTATACATTTTTCATAAGGGAAAATCAGGTCTGAAATTTCTAAGTGGAAATTACAAAGTTCAGAAGCCTTTTTAACCTCAAATACACTCCAAGTTTTACATTTCCTGCAATGCATAAAAGTTATTCTGCAACAGGGTGATCAGATTCATGGCATTTGGGAAAACGACATCTCTTATTATGAGAATTCTATTTAATTTGATTGACAGGTGCTAGACTCCCATTAAACATGCTATATGTACTGACTGAATACTTCCATCCTCTGTGGAATATTCTATGTGGTTCTATCTGATGACATCACAAAGGCCAGCTAATTCATACTGAGCAGTAGAGTTCTGATACAAAACACTGGGAATTTATTGGGCGAAAATAAACTCCCTCCTCCTTCTCCACCTCCTCCTGCTGATAATTTAATTCCTGGTAATAAGGTCCCTTTAATACCGTCTCAGTCTCCCCACACACACACAAGACTTTCTAATGAGGATGAGATTGAACTGCAACAGTTATTAAAAAGTCCTCAACCTCCTCTTCCGACTGCTGTAAAATAATTCTAGCAACTTATAGGTACTTATATGCACTTAAGTGCACTTGCAGGCACTTTCCAAGCTATTTCATATTTTGAACACTTTTGATATCTCCGTAGTTAACTCCATAATGTGCCATCAATGATAACGGCCTGAGAAACACATCACAGGAAAACAGAGTGGAGAAGACAACGTAGTGAATGATTGATGGGATGGGGTCGTTATCGAATCGTTAAAGCAAGGAAACGCTTCTCATCACAGATACCAAATTAACTCCTGAGGGAGAGATAGAGAGAAATTGCTGAGAGATAGAGTGAGGAGAGAATGATAGAGGGAGCTAGAGAGTGAAAGATGGAGAAGGGGAAGACAGAGACTGTGAGAGAGAAAAAGAGAGGAAAGATAGATCGATAGAGAGGGGGGAGAAAGATATATATAGAGATGAGGGATATAAATGGTTGGAACAGACACAGAGAGACTGAGAGAGAGAGAGAGAGAGACTGCCGCAATTCACAGGTAGCAGTGCCAACCTTTTTGACAGCAGAGATATTATATCTGCATGGATCAATGTCTCCACTGCCCTCCCGAAAGCGATTCTCTCTATAAATCAGATCACTTACACGCCCATCCTCTTCCTACACACACACACACACACACACACACACACACACACACACACACACACACACACACACACACACACACACACACACACACACACACACACACACACACACACACACACACACACACACACACCAAAAATCAGCAGGGAGCAAAAACTATGCGAGGATGGTCCTGGGGGTGGTCCGGAGGATGGTTTTTCATTCTTCAAACACCTGAAACAGCTTTTCCCTGTAATCTAGAGACATAATTATTATTCTAATTCTATGTATATCAACCCTTCTAATTCAACCCCTCTTTTACGCTGCTGCTACTCTCTGTTTATCTTATATGCATAGTCACTTTAACCATACATCCATGTACATACTACCGCAGTTGGCCCGACCAAACAGTGCTCCCACACATTGGCTAACTGGGCTATCTGCATTGTGTCCCACCTCCCGCCAACCCCTCCTTTTACGCTACTGCTACTCTCTGTTCATCATATATGCATATTCACTTTAACCATACCTACATGTACATACCACGTCAATAAGCCTGACTAACCGGTGTCTGAATATTGCCTTGCTACTCTTATTTTCAAATGTATTTTTACTGTTGTTTTATTTCTTTACTTCCCTACACACACACACACACACACACACACACACACACACACACACACACACACACACACACACACACACACACACACACACACACACACACACACACACATTTTTTTTCTCGCACTATTGGTTAGAGCCTGTAAGTAAGCATTTCACAGTAAGGTCTACACCTGTTGTATTCGGCGCACGTGACACATAAACTTTGATTTGATTTGATTTGTATTTTTCTGCATATCTAAGCATACCACTTGAGCTGCCTGTATTCTCCTGACTTGTGGTTCTTTTTTTTAAGAAACTAAATATGCTAGCTACTCTAACTTGATTGATAACCTGAAATGGGCTAGCTAAAGCCAACTTCATAAAATTGCTAAGTGTCTAGCAGTATTGCAGAATAATAATATACTGTGTGTGTGTATATATATATATATATATATATATTACGCACACACTACCGTTGAAAAGTTTGGGGTCACTTAGAAATGTCCTTGTTTTTGAAAGAAAAGCACATGTTTTGTCATAAAAATAACATCAAATTGATCAGAAATACAGTGTAGACATTGTTAATGTTGTAAATGACAATTGTAGCTGGAAACGGCTGATTTTTAAGTAGAACATCTACATAGGCGAACAGAGGCCCATTATCAGCAACCATCCCTCCTGTGTTGCAATGGCACGTTGTGTTAGCTAATCCAAGTTTATCATTTTAAAAGGCTAATCGATCATTAGAAAACCCTTTTGCATTTACGTTAGCACAGCTGAAACTGTTGTTCTGATTAAAAAACTGGCCTTCTTTAGACTAGTTGAGTATCTGGAGCATCAGCATTTGTGGGTTCGATTACAGGCTCAAAATGGCCAGAAACAAAGCACTTTCTTCTGAAACTCGTCAGTTTATTCTTGTTCTGAGAAATGAAGGATATTCCATGCGAGAAATTGCCAAGAAACTGTTGATCTCGCTGTGTAATACCAACTTCACAGAACAGCGCAATCTGTCTCCAACCAGAATAGAAAGAGGAGTGGGAAGTCCCGGTGCACAACTGAGCAAGATGACAAATACATTAGAGTGTCTAGTTTGAGAAACAGACACCTCACAAGTCCTCAACTGGCAGCTTCATTAAATAGTACCCGCAAAACACAAGTCTCAAAGTCAACAGTGAAGAGACGACTCGGGGATGCTGTCCTTCTAGGCAGAGTTGCAAAGAAAAAGCCATATCTCAGACTGACCAATAAAAAGAAACGATTAACATGGGCAAAAGAACACAGACACTGGACAGAGGAACGGTTATAGACCTACAGTCAGTGCCAGATTTCACTTTTTATTTAAGCCATCTGAAGACTAGGCTACCGTTTCCTTGACGTGACATAGGCCTATCTTGTTGCTGTCGAATTAGTGTAGCGCCTTACAGTCATCACACATAGCCACTGCTATAATCCTCTTTTACCACCTATCCAAATCTTTCCCAAACATTACTTTTCTGGCCCTCCCTTCTCTTTATTTTAAACTCTCCATTTTGCAGGTTAACTCTTTTTGAATTAAATTTCAAAATGTGCCTCAGTGGAATTGTTCTGGCAGGTCACAAAAGCGTTTGGCGTGAAGGCTGTTTGGGACGTGTAAAGGTAGACCTTAAGGCTAAGGCTGGTGCACTAATGCCAGATAGCCTAAAAAATAATGAAAAACAAATCTCAATGCAGCCATTTATAATATACATTGCACAAGAAAGATGTTTTATGTATTGTTTTAACCCGACTCATTTCCTTCATGAGTACACACAGAATAGGTCACCAGTGCAGTTTCACATTAGTGCAGAAGAAGGCTGGAGGAGAGGAGATGCAGCCCATCTAAGTGTTGGTTTGAGATGTGGTCTAACTCTTTTGATTTAAACCCAGCATCAGTCCACAATCCTCAAGTACCTCCTTCTTTCAGTTTAGGTTCCATGTTCCACTTCTCATGTCTGTGCCAACACTGCCATCTAGTGGAGAAGACATAAAAAACAAGTGTCAACCTTTTTTTTTACACTAATTACTGTGCTACTATTATTACTATCGTGACACATTTTGTTTAATGCAGTATGAGCCATGTCAGTTATTTTTTATACAGTCTATGAGTGTAGCTGCAGCCTGCTTTTATTTGTGGCCTATGGCTTTAATATCAGAGTCCAGATGTTCCCAGAGATCCAAGTTTCAGTCAATACCAGAATATCCGGATTCATCTGCATAGCCCAGATCTTGATATAATCCAGTTTAGGAAGTAAGCTCCTAATGTTCAGATGCATCAACCCAAGTCCTTTACGATTTTTAAAGTCACATGGAAACTCCAATTCAAACAAGCTACGTTCAATAGGCGGTTGCAGGGCCTATCTGATGGTTGATGTTGATATAGTTGGTATGGCTAAAAGATTTCATAAAACTGCACCATTTGGTCTCACCCTATTAGTAATAGAGGAAAAATAAGAAATTGGAATTACTTTGCCAAGGTTAGCACCATAGGGCCTGAGGCTGCAGCCAATGTCAATATGAGGAACTCTCAGAATAACCAATGATGGTGCATAACCCAAGCCCTCTACGTGATTTGAAAACCAGGGGGTATTCAGGTTTATGGAATTTACACTTGAACTAAAAGCACTGGGTGAGCAGGCCACAGTGGGTTCCTCTTTTGAGCTAACAATAGCAGATCTAAGAGTGGAGTGAATGAGTACAAGACTACAACTGACAACACAACCTGGCAGTATAGACTATAACGCCTAGAGAGGACGGGAGGTATTACGTGGTCTGTCTCTGAGTCAATATCTTAACGCAGCCTTGAAATATGAAAAGGGTCCAGGCGCCTAGATGGTTTGGGTTGAGTCCATCGTCCCTGTAGAGCATCTTTTGTGTTGAAATTGTCAGTAAAAGTTATGCCAACAGAATGGTATTTAAGCCAGATATGAAGTGCTAAGAGCCTGCTGAAACTTCCGCAGCCGTGACCCAGTGACGGCACGGGACCAGAGATCATTGGATGCTTTTCAGAGCCTTTTACAGCGTTGATCAGCTCAATAAAATCCTGTTTTATTAGGTCCGGACGGCCGGCCAGGTAGGTTGGTCCTACCTAATTTGGTAGGTATGTAGGTCTGGCCAGGTAGGTAAGTCCAGCCGACCTACCTACCTGGCTTGCCAGCCAGCCGGACATACTTACCTGGCCGGGCAGACCTACCTAATTGGCCGGACCTACCTACATGTCCGGACCTACCTACCTACCTGGCCGGTCGGCTGAAACTAGGTCTGGCCAGGTAGGTAGGTCCAGCCGACCTTCCTACTTGGCTGGCTGGCCTGCCAGATCTATCTACCAAGCCGGCCGGACCTACCTAACTGGCCAGTGGGTCCCATCTGGCTGGCTAGCCGGACCTACCTACCTGGCCGGCTGGACCTACCTACCTACCAGCCTATATCATATAATTTGACCACATCAGTTCATTTGTTACAATACTAATCCATATAGCCTTAAGTGCAGTAATTTTTCAAGAGGGGTTCTTTGCCATGATGTCATCAATGGGTTCCCAAATACGAACGAGCGAGAGACCGCACCCACATCGCCATAAAAGCACCATCCTAAAAATGATGTGAAAAGAAAAGGCTTCCACTCTTAATGTGCAGGTGATAGGTTATATGATGTGCAAAAGACGTGCTGAATGTGGTGGCAAGGTGGTCAGGTGTAACGCACTATTCGTAAATTCTGCAGAACAGCAATGTTGGCCTATATGCCTACTGGCGGAAGCTGTTGTGGATGGACACATTTTTGGTGGGAGTTGCCTTCGCATTTCAAGTATATTTGCCACTGCTAAAGCAACTTGATTTGTCCTAATAGACCTCTCTTTGAAGCAATTTTTTATTTATTTTTTATTTATTTTTATTTTTACTGGTGAAGCCACATCTGAGCGAGGCAAATAAAACGTTTTGGTTGTACTCAATCTCTGACACTAGCACCTCTATTTCAGTCTCAGAAAAGTACTTTTTTAAATAGCTTTTTTTGGTTAAGCCTTTTGTATTTCATGGTATGGCATTGCGTATTCCTCGTGGGCTTTAAATTGATGATTTTGACTATATGGTTAATTAGGGAAATTTCGAAATGCAAATAGCCAAGGTAGTGTACGAGCACTGAGAACAATTTGTATTTATCAATGATCATCTCCTACCGGTGTGCGTATGACGCTCACAGCATTGTTTTATAAATCACACTTTTTCTAGGCGTACGAACATTCTAAATTCCGTTCGTAAGTAGTATTTTAGTGTATTGATATATTGATAAATGAGGCCCCAGGAGTCTGCGCTGCTCTGATAACACTTTTGTTGTCTATCATAATACTAGCAGCACCGCCATTTCTGCTTCCTCCTTCGGCTCACACAGAGTAGGAGTGTGTCTGGACTGGCCGGCACTTTGTCCTTCTACAGCGTCTCCTCTGACACCTTTACCCACATTCCAAAACATTCACTGAGCCTCTCCTCCTTATGCTTTGGAATTATCACGTTCTGACCTTAGTTCCTTTTTAATGTCTTTATTTTAGTTGGTCAGGGCGTGAGTTGGGGTGGGCATTCTATGTTGTTTTTCTATATTTTTTTCTGTTGTTATATTTCTATGTGTTTGGCCTAGTATGGTTCTCAATCAGAGGCAGGTGTCAGTCGTTGTCTCTGATTGGGAGCCATATTTAGGTAGCCTGTTTTCTAGTGTTTTGTGGGTGGTTGTTTCCTGTTTCAGTGTTTGCACCATACGGGACTGTTTCGGTTGTTTGTTCGTGTTTTGTTACTTTTGTTCTGTGTTCATTTTGATTTATTAAAAATCTATTATGGACACTTACCACGCTGCACATTGGTCCGAATCCTCAGACGAAGAGGAAATCCGTTACAGAAGCACCCACCAGAAAAGGACCAAGCAGCGTGGTAACCAGGAGCAGAGGGTTCTGGACTCCTGGACATGGGAGGAAAATTTGGACGGCAAAGGACCCTGGGCACAGCCGGGGGAGTATCGGTGTCCGAAAGAGAAGCTGGAGGCAGCTAGAGCGGAGCGGTGCCACTACGAGGAATTGGCGCGAGGTAACAGGCACGAGAGGCAGCCCCAGAATTTTTTTGGGGGGTGGCACACGGGTAGATTGGCGGACTCAGGTAGGAGACCTGAGTCAACTCCCCGTGCTTACCGTGGCGAGAGAGTGACTGGGCAGGCACCGTGTTATGCGGGGGAGCGCACGATGTCCCCAGTGCCCACGCATAGCCCGGTGCGCTACATCACAGCTCCTCGAATCGGCCGGGCTAGAGTGGGCATCGAGCCAGGAGGGATGATGCCGGCTCAGCACATCTGGTCTCCAGTGCGTCTCCTCGGCCCAGGGTATACTGCACCAGCCCTACGCACGGTGGCTCCAGTTCGCCAGCACAGCCCAGTGTGGCCTGTTCCAACTCCCCGCACTTTCCGGGCTACAGGGGGGTTCCAGCCAGGACGAGTGGTGCTAGCTCTGCGCTCGAGACCGCCAGTGCGCCTCCACGGTCCAATGCATCCAGTGCCTCGGCCAAGGACAAAGCCTCCTGCATGTCTCCCCAGACTGGTGAGTTCCGTGTCTGTGCTAAGCACTAACCCTCCTGCATGTCTCCCCAGCCTGGTGAGTCCTGTGCCTTCTCCCAGAGCCAGGCCTTCTGTGTGTCTCTCCAAACCTGTGATAATCCATGGCAAAAAGCCTCCAGTGATAATCCATGGCACGAAGCCTCCAGCGATAATCCATGGCAAGAAGCCTCAAGTGATAATCCATGGCACGAAGCCTCAAGTGATAATCCATGGCACGAAGCCTCCAGTGATAATCCATGGCACGAAGCCTCCAGTGATGATCCATGGCACGAAGCCTCCAGTGATGATCCATGGCAAGAAGCCTCCAGTGATGATCCATGGCACGAAGCCTCTAGTGATGATCCATGGCACGAAGCCTCCAGTGATAATCTATGGCAAGAAGCCTCCAGTGATAATCCATGGCATGAAGCCTCCAGTGATGATCCATGGCACGAAGCCTCCTGTGAGGATCCATGGCACGAAGCCTCCGGTGAGGATCCATGGCATGAAGCCTCCGGTGAGGATCCATGGCATGAGGCCTCCAACGAAGGACGTTAGTCCGGAGTCTCCAGCAACGCCTTCCAGTCCGGAGCCTCCAGCGACGCCCTCTAGTCCGGAGCCTCCAGCGTCGCCCTCTAGTCCGGAGCCTCCAGCGACACCCTCTAGTCCGGAGCCTCCAGCGTCGCCCTCTAGTCCGGAGCAGCCAGAGTCTCCCACCTGTCCGGAGCAGCCAGAGTCTCCCACCTGTCCGGAGCAGCCAGAGTCACCCTCCTGTCCAGAGCAGCCAGAGTCTCCCTCCTGTCAGGAGCAGCCTGAGCCGCCCGTCAGTCAGGAGCTGCCCGTCACTCCGGCGCTGCGCTGCCGGAGTCGCCCTTCACTCCGGCGCTGCCGGAGTCTCCCGCCTGTCCGGCGCGGCCGAAGTCTCTCGTCTATTCGGGGCCCGCTGAAAGGGTCCCCAGTCCGAGGTCGGCGGCGAGGGTCACCGCTCCAAAGGCGCCTAATAAGTGGGCCAAGACTATGGTGGAGTGGGGTCCACGTCCCGCACCAGAGCCGCCACCGCGGTGAAATGCCCACCCAGACCCTCCCCTATAGATTCAGGTTTTGCAGCCGGAGTCCGCACCTTTGGGGGGGGGTGGGGTACTGTCACGTTCTGACCTTAGTTTCTTTTTTATGTCATAATTTTAGTTGGTCAGGGCGTGAGTTGGGGTGGACATTCTATGTTGTTTTTCTATATTTTGTTCTGTTGTTATATTTCTATGTGTTTAGCCTAGTATGATTCTCAATCAGAGGCAGGTGTCAGTCGTTGTCTCTGATTGGGAGCCATATTTAGGTAGCCTGTTTTCTAGTGTGTTTTGTGGGTGGTTATTTCCTGTTTCAGTGTTTGCACCATACGGGACTGTTTCGGTTGTTTGTTCGTGTTTTGTTACTTTTGTTCTGTGTTCATTTTGATTTATTAAAAATCTATTATGGACACTTACCACGCTGCACATTGGTCCGATCCTTGCTACTCCTCCTCAGACGAAGAGGAAATCAGTTACAGGAATCTTCTTCTTTGGTGGGGTTTATCGGCGGTTGGCAGGGAGAAACTACATTCGGAAAGTATTCAGACTCCTTGACTTTTTCCAAATGTTGTTACATTACAGCCTTATTCAAAATGTATGAACATTTTTTTTTAAACTCATCAATCTACACAAAATACCCCATAACGACAAAGTGAAAACGCTTTTAGAAATGTTTGCAAATGTGTAAAACAAAACAACAGAAAAAACGTATTTACATAAGTATTCAGACACTTTTCTATGAGACTCGAAATTGAGCTCAGGTGCATCCTGTTTCCATTGATCATCCTTGTGATGTTTCTACAACTTTTTTATTTATTTATTTTATTTTACATTTACATTACACTTTACCGTTATTTTACCAGGTAAGTTGACTGAGAACACGTTCTCATTTGCAGCAACGACCTGGGGAATAGTTACAGGGGAGAGGAGGGGGATGAATTAGCCAATTGTAAACTTGGAGTCCACCTGTTGTAAATTCAATTTATTGGACATGATTTGATAAAACACGCCTGTCTGTATAAGGTCTCATAGTTGACAGTGCATATCAGAGCAAAAACCAAGCCATGAGGTCGAAGGAATTTTCCTTGGAGCTCCAAGACAGGATTGTGTCAAGGCACAAATCTTGGGAAGGGTACCAAAAATGTCTGCAGCATTAAAGGTGCCCAAGAACACAGTGACATCATTTTTAAATGAAAGAAGTTTGGAACCACCAAGCCTCTTCCTAGAGCTGGCCGCCTGGCCAAACTGAGCAATCGGGGGAGATGGCCTTGGTCAGGGAGGTGACCAAGAACCCAATGATCACTCTGACAGAGCTCCAGAGTTCCTCTGTGGAGATGGGAGAACCTTCCAGAAGGACAATCATCTCTGCAGCACTCCACCAATCAGGCTTTTATGGGAGAGGGGCCAGACACAAGCCATTCATTCAGTGAACGGCACATGACAGCCGGCTGGTATAATGAAACCAAGATTGAACTATTTGGCCTGAATGCCAAGTGTGACGACTGGGGGACACCTGGCACCATGCCTACGGTGGGAAAAATTAGGGAAAGGTGAATGGAGCAAAGCACAAAGAGATCCTTGATGAAAACCTGCTCCAGAGCGCTCAGGACCTTAGACTAGGGCAAAACCTTACCTTTCAACAGAACAACGACCCTAAGTACACAGCCAAGACAACGCAGGAGTGGCTTCGGGACAAGTCTCAATGTCCTTGAGCTGCCCAGCCAGAGCCCGGTCTTGGACCCGATCGAACATCTCTGGAGAGACCTGAAAATAGCTGTGCAGCGATGCTCCCCATCCAACCTGACAGAACTTAAGAGGATCTGCAGAGAAAAATGGGAAAACTCCCCAAATACATGTGTGCCAAGCTTGTAGCGTCATACCCAAGAAGACTTGAGGCTATAATCACTGCCAAAGGTGCTTCAACAAAGTACTGAGCAAAGGGTCTGAATACTTATGTAAATGTGATTTCAGTTTTTATTTATAATACATATGCAAAAATGTCTAAAAACCTGTTTTTGCTTTGTCATTATGGGGTATTGTGTGTAGATTGATGAGGGGGGGGGAACAATTTCATCCATTTTAGAATAAGGCTGTAATGTAACAAATGTGGAAAAAGTCAAGGGGTCTGAATACTTTCCGAATGCACTGTATATATAGCACTGCAGTGGTCCACAATGCTTGCCAAAGTGGATTAACATGGACAACAGACTTGCAGCACGCTTATAGGGAAGGACACTCAACAAGCACAGCACTTACACAAATTACTGATGATTGGCTGAGAGAAATTCATGAGAAAATGATTGTGGGGGCTGTCTTGTTAGACTACAGTGCAGCTTATGGCTTTACACCCCCTGCTATAATGTGGATAAAGAGTTACTTGTTCAACAGAACACAGAGGGTGTTTTTTAATGGAAGCCTCTCAAACATAATCCAGGTAGAATCCGGAATTCCCCAGGGTAGCTGTTTAGGCCCCTTGCTTTTTTCAATCTTTACTAACGACATGCCACAAACTTTGAGTAAAGACAGAGTGTCTATGTATGCGGATGACTCAACACTATACACGTCAGCTACTACAGCGACTGAAATGACTGCAACACTTAAAGAGTTGCAGTTAGTTTCAGAGTGGGTGGCAAGGAATAAGTTAGTCCTAAATATTTCTAAAACTAAAAGCATTGTATTTGGGACAAATCATTCACTAAATCCTAAACGTCAACTAAATCTTGTAATAAATGATGTGGAAATTGAGCAAGTTGAGATGACTAAACTGCTTGGAGTAACCCTGGGTTGTAAACTGTCATGGTCAAAACATATTGATACAGCAGTAGCTAAGATGGGGAGAAATATGTCCATAATAAAGCGCTGCTCTGCCTTCTTAACAACACTATCAACAAGGCAGGTCTACAGGCCCTAGTTTTGTCACACCTGGACTACTGTTCAGTCGTGTGGTCAGGTGCCACAAAAAAAGGACTTAGGAAAATTGCAATTGGTTCAGAACAGGGCAGCACGGCTGGCCCTTGGATGTACACAGAGAGCTAATATTAATAATATGCATGTCAATCTCTCCTGGCTCAAAGTGGAGGAGAGATTGACTTCATCACTACTTGTATTTATGAGAGGTATTGACATATTGAATGCACCAAGTTGTCTGTTTGAACTACTGGCACACAGCTCGGACACCCATGCATACCCCACAAGACATGCCACAAGAGGTCTCTTCACAGTCCCCAAGTCCAGAACAGTTTATGGAAGGCGCACAGTACTACATAGAGCCATGACTACATGGAACTCTATTCCACATCAAGTAACTGATGCAAGCAGTAAATTTAGATAAAAAAAAACAGATTAAAAAACACCTAATGGAACAGCGGGGACTGTGAAGCAACACAAACATAGGCACAGACACATGCATACACACGATAACATGCGAACTATACACACAGATACACATAGATTTAGTACTGTAGATATGTGGTAGTGGTGGAGTAGGGGACTCAGGGCACACAGTGTGTTGTGAAATCTGTGAATGTATTGTAATCTTTTAAAATTGTATAAAATGCCTTAATTTTGCTGGACCCCAGGATCCATAATAAATACAAATATCCTACCTGCCAGCCTGTCAAGAGAATTTTCAATCCCAATGATAATAACTAATAATTATTAAAGCTTTGACTAATTCCCGAGGTTTGTAAGACCCTGGGTTTAATAATAATTAGGCAACGACTCAGCTTATGCAAAAGGTCTGTACAGTTTATTCAGAGAACGTTCTGAAGTCCATAAGACATCCAGTTTATAACTCACTCCTTATTTACGCACATACATACACACGAACAGTAGGTGAGTTGTATCTGCTGTTTATGACTACCAAGCGAACAGTTCCATTCCCCCGAGATTAGAGGAACCTTGAAAGGACTTGTAAAGACGCCCTGTCCTATCATAAGTTTCTCAGAGTTC
Source organism: Salvelinus fontinalis (assembly GCF_029448725.1). NCBI lineage: Eukaryota > Metazoa > Chordata > Actinopteri > Salmoniformes > Salmonidae > Salvelinus > Salvelinus fontinalis. Next base: position 29,664,855 of record NC_074670.1, on the reverse strand, counting down.
TAGCCAGGTCAAGTCAAACACAGTTGAATTGTTCTCGGTATTTTCTTAGACACACACACACACATTTCTCTCCCTCACATGTCTCTACCGAACGTTATTGGACTTATGTTTAGTACTTTAATCATTCATTATACATGCTACATAAACTAATAACACTAATAATTACGTTTCTGGGTGGAATACTTTAATCATTACCTTTAAGCATATAATTCCCTTATCACAGTCCCACAAATATAAAATATTTCAGACTGAATCTAATGGCGTCCTACTAAGTGTGCTCTTTAACTTCTTGACACTAGGAGGCAGAATTTTTATGTTTGGAAAAATAATGTTCCCAATGTAAACGGCCTATTTCTCAGGCCTAGATGCTAGAATATGCATATAATTGACAGATTAGAATAGAAAACACTCTAGTTTCCAAAACTGTCAAAATATTGTCTGTGAGTATAACACAACTGATTTTGCAGGCGAAAACCTGAGGAAATAAGTGGCTCTTATTTTGAAAAATCCCTGTTCCATTGCCTGCCTATCCTCCATTTAAAGGGATATCAACCAGATTCCTTTTCCAATGGCTTCCACAGGTTGTGAACAAGCCTTAGACATAGTTTCAAGCTTTTATTCTGAAAAATGAGCGAGATTTATTAAAACGCATCAGTGGATGGCCAGGTGTCATGGTTCATGCGTGCGAAAGTTGTTGCTCGACATTTGCTTTCTCTCTAGTATTGATAGTTTACCGTCCGGTTGAAATATGATCGATTAGTTATGTTAAAACCTTTTCTCAATAGGGGGTGCTGTTTGCACTTTGTAATAATTTAGTTCCCAAATTAAACTGCCTCGTACTCAATTCTTGCTCGTACAATATGCATATTATTATTACTATTGGATAGAAAACACTCTCTAGTTTCTAAAACCGTTTGAATTATATCTGTGAGTAAAACAGAACTGGAGTTGGAGCAATTTTCCTATGAGGATGTGAGAATGCTGAAATCTGCAGGCTGTTCTGAGGTCCGTTTATTAATTTGCCTGCCTTCTATTGGTTGAGATGCACTGCATACGCCTTCCCCTGGATGTCAGCGAATAGTGAGAATTGAAATGGTGTTGCTAGGCAGATCTGAGAGCTTATAAATGGGCTGGCAACGTGGGGTCCTTCCTTTCTTCTCTTCGCCATGACGCAAAAAGGACCTCAGGATGTCGTTCTAGAAAGCTCCCGTTATAGCCCTTAGATATATCCGGCTCTGTTTTTATTCGATATAGGTGTTAAAGATATCATAATGTTGTTATTTTAAACCGAGTTATATCAGTTTATATCAGTATATTGCGATTTTCTGATATTTATTAGTGCTGCGTTATAGTGAGTTGGACACGTCTTTGCCACATGGCTAATGTTTACTGCTAATTCCAACGTTGAAGGCGACAATCTACAACCGAGCAACGATTCTTTTGGAAAAAGGACAACTTGCCCAAGATTCTGATGGGAGCTCATCAAAAAGTAAGAACTATTTATGATGTTAATTCGTTGTTCTGTTGAAAAATGTTAAACTCATATTCCGCCATTAATTTCGGTGCGGTCTCGCTTTAACGCACGCTGTATGTCGTAGTAACGTTAATTTTAAAAATCTAACACAGCGATTGCATTAAGAACTAATGTATCTTTCATTTGCTGTCCAACCTGTATTTTTTAGTCAAGTTTAGGATTAGTTACTGATTAGATTAGGTGCCTCTCCCAAGATTTCTCTCGACATATTGTTGGCAGCTTGGCTACTTTTCTCATTGTATAACCACGATTTGTTCTGCTAAATATGCACATTTTCGAACAAACTCTATATGTATTGTGTAATATGATGTTATAGGACTGTCATCTGAAGAAGTTTGAGAAGGTTAGTGAAAAAATTCATATCTTTTGCTGGTTTATTCGTTGTCGCTATTGTTGGCCTGGATCAATACTGTTGTGTGGTTGGCTATTGTAGTAAGCTAATATAATGCTATATTGTGTTTTCGCTGTAAAACACTTAAAAAAATCTGAAATATTGGCTGGATTCACAAGATCTTTGTCTTTCATTTGCTGTACGCTGTGTATTTTTCAGATATGTTTTATGATAAGTATTTAGGTAATACACGATGGTCTCTGTAGTTATTCTAGTTGCTTTGGTGAGAGTTGTGATGGTGGCTGCAATGGTAAACTATGATTTATACCTGAAATATGCACATTTTTCTAACAAAACATATGCTATACAATAAATATGTTATCAGACTGTCATCTGATGAAGTTGTTTCTTGGTTAGTGGCTATTTATATCTTTATTTGGTCGAAATTGTGATAGCTACCTATGCAGGAAAAGAATGGTGGGAAAAAAAAGTTGTGTCTTTTGCTATCGTGGTTAGCTAATAGATTTACATATTGTGTCTTCCCTGTAAAACATTTTAAAAATCAGAAATGATGGCTGGAGTCACAAGATGTGTATCTTTCATCTGGTGTCTTGGACTTGTGATTTAATGATATTTAGATGCTAGTATTTACTTGTGACGCTATGCTAGGCTATGCTAGTCGGCTTTTTTACTGATGGGGGTGCTCCCGGATCCGGGATTGTGATGAAGTAGAAGTTTTAAAAACAACCTGAGGATTGATTATAAAAAACATTTGACATGTTTCTACGAACTTTACGGATACTATTTGGAATTTTCGTCTTCCCGTCATGACTGCTGGATCCTGTTTTGGATATAAAAATCATATTTATCGAACAAAAGGAACATTTATTGTGTAACTGGGAGTCTCGTGAGTGCAAACATCCGAAGATCATCAAAGGTAAGCGATTAATTTTATTGCTTTCGGACTTTCGTGACCAATCTACATTGCTGCTAGCTGTTCGTAATGTTTTGTCTAGTGATCGATAAACTCATAAACGCTTGGATTGCTTTCGCTGTAAAGCATATTTTCTAAATCTGACACGATAGGTGGATTAACAACAAGCTAAGCTGTGTTTTGATATATTTCACTTGTGATTTCATGAAAATAAATATTTGTAGTATTTTTTTTTTATTTGGCGCTCTGCAATTCAGCGGTTGTTTACGAAAATGATCCCATTAAAAGGATCCGTGCGCCAAGAGGGTTTAAACTAATTTCCTGTAGCTCCTTCTCTCTCATACTGGATCTCAGCCTCTCTCGTTCCCTCTCATACTGTATCAGTACTGTACATGCTCCACTGTCTCTGTTTCCTGGCAATAATCACACTTTCCTGTTGGATGCTTCCTATCACATTCAAAGTCCTATTCAACTGGCTGTGTCCCACCCTTAGTCTTGTAAAAATAGCCTCCTCTCTTCTGTCTCTTCCTGCCATCCTCCCATCCCTGACTTTCCTCTGTACTTGGAATAGATGCCTGCCCTTAGTGTCTCTATTCCACTGCTCCTGTCATCTCTGCACCACCACTGTCCATTTCAGACTTTTTTCCTCTGCCTTCCTCATTGAAATTACAACAACAACCACCCTACTAAGTGCTTGTTTAGCCAGTACATTTTCTGCCTTGTTCCCCTTCACCCCACATGGGCTGGGACCCAAGTAAATCTTGTCTGTATACCCATCTGTCTAACCCTGCCATGGGTTTGTAGTACCTCATACAGCAGGTCTTGTCTGCTATAGGACTGCAGACTCATCAACACTGCACACGAGTCAGAGCAAATAACTACTCTGTCGTGACTTCCTCCACCCATTGCAAGGCCAACAGTACGGCCATCAGCTCTGCCATATATACAGCCAGGTGATCTGGCTGTATATACGAGTAGCCATGGTGGGGTCACAGGAATAGCTATCGTGGGGCTAAACTCCCTTCCATACAGTCCATTCTCCCTTGCCTGGGTATTACCCACCCACCAAAAGCTTGTGTTCTGTCCTCGCTCATGTTCCCAGCATGTCTGTAGAATCCATTTTGCAGGATGAGACACCCATGTCCCTGTAGATTGACCAAATAATTATTTGCCAGGTGCTCTCCCCTAATCTGCAATGTCATAGCCCCCATCTCCACCTGTAGTGCGGACACTGGGGAGGTCCGAAACGCCCCACTACATATTCTGACTCCTTGTCCCTGTATGACAACTAGCCTTTCCAGTGAGGTCCGGGGTGCCGAATCATACACTATAATGCCATAGGCTATTACAGATCAGATGAATGCAACATACATGGTCCTCAATGAGGCACGCCCAGCCCCCCCTCCTTCCCTGTCTGACAGCGCATCACATTTAGCACCTTCTTACACTTTCCCACCACTCTCTCAATGTGTTCTGCCCAGGTCAGTCTAGTGTCAAACTACACCCCGAGGAACCTGATGGTCCCCACCCTCTCCAAGTTTCTCCCACATAACCTCAAGCATACCTCATCTCCCACCTTCCTCCTGGTAATGATCAGAGTCCCCACATTAACGCCCAACATTATACCTCTGTCACGCCCTGGCCTTATTATTCTTTGTTTTCTTTATTATTTTAGTTAGGTCAGGGTGTGACATGGGTAATGTTTATGTTTTGTTGGTTTTGGGTGTTTATTTGGTAAAGGGGTTATGGGGTGTAGTAGATGGTTTTGTGTTGAGTGTATATGTCTAGCGTTGTCTATGTTGGTTAGTTATCTAGGAGAGTCTATGGTTACCTGAATGAGTTCCCAATTAGAGACAGCTGATTTCGGTTGTCTCTGATTGGGAGCCTTATTTAGGGTAGCCATAGGCTCTCATTGGTTGTGGGTAATTGTCTATGTAAGAACGTTAGTAGCCTGTATGTTTGTGCACAACGTTTGTAGCTTCACGGTTGTTTTGTTAAAGTGTTTTTGTGTCGTGTTCATCTTCGTGTTATAATAAAAGAAGATGGCTTATTTTCCAAAAGCTGCATTTTGGTCCGTTAATCCGCCACACGATCGTGACAGAATTACCCACCATAGGACCAAGCAGCATGGAAGGCGGCAACAGGACCTACCCACAAAGGATTTCTGGACATGGGAGGAGATACTGGATGGTAAGGGGCCGTGGGATCAACCTGGAGAATATCGCCTCCCTCGTGAAGAGCTGGAGGCAGCGAAAGCCGAGAGGAGGCGATATGAGGAGGCAGCACGGAGACAAGGCTGGAAGCCCGTGAGTACAACCCAAAAATTTCTTGGGGGGGGCCTTAAAGGGAGTGTGGCGAAGTCAGGTAGGAAACCTGCGCCTACTCCCTGTACTTACCGTGGAGAGCGAGAGTACGGGCAGACACCGTGTTACGCAGTAGAGCGCACGGTGTCTCCTGTACGCGTGCATAGCCCGGTTCGGTACATTTCAGCTCCACGTATCGGCCGGGCTAGACTGAGCGTTGAGCCATATGTCATGAAGCCGGCCCAACGCATCTGGTCACCAGTGCGTCTCCTCGGGCCGGCGTACATGGCACCAGCCTTATGCATGGTGTCCCCGGTTCGCCTACATAGGCCGGTGCGGGTTATTCCACCTCCCCGCACTGGTCAGGCGACGGGGAGCATAGAACCAGGTAAGGTTGGGCAGGCTCGGCGTTCAAGGGAGCCAGTACGCCTGCACGGTCCGGTATTTCCGGCGCCACCTCCCCGCCCCAACCCAGTACCACCAGTGCCTCCTCCACGCACTAGCTATATGGTGCGTGTCTCCAGCCCTTTACCACCAGTGTCTAAACCACGCACCAAGCCTCCTGTGTGTCCCCAGAGTCCTGTGCGTCCTGTTGCTGCTCCCCGCACTAGCCCTGAGATGCGTGTCCCCAGCCCGGTGCCACCAGTCCCGGCACCACGCACCAGGCCTACAGTGCGCCTCAGCCGGCAGGAGTCTGCCGTCTGCACAGCAATGACTGAACTGCCCGTCTCCCCAGCGCCATCTGAGCCATCCGTCTCCCCAGCGCCATCTGAGCCATCCGTCTCCCCAGCGCCATCTGAGCCATCCGTCTGCAATGAGCCTGCAAAGCCGCCCGTCTGCCATGAGCCTGCAAAGCCGCCCGTCTGCCATGAGCCCACTGAGCCGTCCGCCAGACAGGAGCCGCTAGAGCCGCCAGCCAGACAGGAGCCGCTAGAGCCGTACGTCAGACAGGATCTGCCAGAGCCGCCAACCAGACAGGATCTGCCAGAGCCGCCAACCAGACAGGATCTGCCAGAGCCGCCAACCAGACAGGATCTGCCAGAGCCGCCAACCAGACAGGATCTGCCAGAGCCGCCAACCAGACAGGATCTGCCAGAGCCGCCAGCCAGCCATGAGCAGCCAGATCCGTCAGCTAGCCATGAGCAGCCAGATCCGTCAGCTAGCCATGAGCAGCCAGATCCGTCAGCTAGCCATGAGCAGCCAGATCCGTCAGCTAGCCATGAGCAGCCAGATCCGTCAGCTAGCCATGAGCAGCCAGATCCGTCAGCTAGCCATGAGCAGCCAGATCCGTCAGCTAGCCATGAGCAGCCAGATCCGTCAGCTAGCCATGAGCAGCCAGATCCTTATCAGACTCATCGCCCCAACTCAGTGCCACTACACTGATCAAGCCACCAAACAAATTACCAGCCTTCTGTGTCAAACTGATTCTACTGAGAGAGTTCAGGGGGGGGGTTATGTCACGCCCTGGCCTTATTATTCTTTGTTTTCTTTATTATTTTAGTTAGGTCAGGGTGTGACATGGGTAATGTTTATGTTTTGTTGGTTTTGGGTGTTTATTTGGTAAAGGGGTTATGGGGTGTAGTAGATGGTTTTGTGTTGAGTGTATATGTCTAGCGTTGTCTATGTTGGTTAGTTATCTAGGAGAGTCTATGGTTACCTGAATGAGTTCCCAATTAGAGACAGCTGATTTCGGTTGTCTCTGATTGGGAGCCTTATTTAGGGTAGGCATAGGCTCTCATTGGTTGTGGGTAATTGTCTATGTAAGAACGTTAGTAGCCTGTATGTTTGTGCACAACGTTTGTAGCTTCACGGTTGTTTTGTTAAAGTGTTTTTGTGTCGTGTTCATCTTCGTGTTATAATAAAAGAAGATGGCTTATTTTCCAAAAGCTGCATTTTGGTCCGTTAATCCGCCACACGATCGTGACAACCTCATCAATTGCTTCCTGCACCTTCCTGACTATGTATGGCACATTTCTTCCCCTCTTTCATAAGGCTCCATCATCTGCAAATAACTAACTCCCAGTATCCGGCCGTACCTGAGAGTAAACATCATTGATCATGATTAAGAACAACAGAGGACTAATCACACTCCTCTGCGGTGTACTGTTATCCACCAGGTAGCTGACTGATCGAGACTTCCCCACCTTCACCTGGATAGACCTTCCAAACAGGAAGTCCTTTATCCAGTTGTACATTCTTCCTTCTACCCCCATAATATCAAGCTTGATTAGCAACCCCTCCTTCCACATTATATTATAGTCCTTCTGCACATCAAAAAAAGACAGCAACAACATTCTCCTTATTCACCTGAGCCTTCCTGACCTCTGCTTCTAAGCAGAGCACTGGGCCGTGGTTCCTCTCCCCTTTCTGAACCCACTCTGATGTGGCGATACTAGCCCCCTGCTCTCCAGGAAGTTAGTTAGCCTCTCCATAATCATAGTTTACATAATCTTCCATACATGTGATGTTAAAACTATTGGCCCATAGCTTGTTGGCCTCGTGGGTCCTTCCCTGGCTTCCGGATTGGTACCACTACTGCTTCCTTCCAGCTGCCTGACAGTTTCCCTTCCTCCCACACTCTGTTGTACAACCCCAATACCTTATCCAGTGCCTCATCTCTAAGACGGGTCAACATGACGTAACACAACTCATCTTTCCCAGCCTTGCCTATTGCCCTTTTCATTTTTTCCATGGTAAATGGTTCGTTCAACGGATCATTTACATCCTCCCTATCCAGCACTCCAGGGTGCTCCTCTCTCGTTCTCTTTATCCCCCCGTCTGTCTCTCCTCTGACAGATTAGGCGAGCTATGCACTTGGACAAACACTTCGGCCATCATCTCTGCCTTCTCATCTGTTACTGCCAAATCCTCCACACTTATCAACACTGGATAATCCCACTCCCTTCTGACCCCACTCATCCTCTTGATCATCCCCCACACTTCTCCCACAGGTGTCGCCCTTCCAAAGGTGTCACAGAACTGATGCCAAAATGATCGCTTTGCCTGACGGATAGTTCTCCTCACCAGGGCCTGGGCCTGCTTATACTGAATCAGATGTTGGAAGTTATTTGTCCTTTTCAGCACTCTAAATGCCCTGTTCCTTTTCAGCACTCTAAATGCCCTGTTCCTTTTCAGCACTCTAAATGCCCTGTTCCTTTTCAGCACTCTAAATGCCCCGTTCCTATTCCTCACCGTTGCCCCACACTCCTCATCCTCCTCCCTGAACTCCTAAGTATAGCAACAGTAGCTGCCCCCACTAATGCTGTTCTCACCCAGTTATTCATACTACCCACATCCCCTCTCATATCCACCTGAGCCATCACCTGTTCACTCAGCTCCTGAAACTGGTCCCACTTTGCCCTTCCAAACACCCACCTGCCTACTCCATCCACTGACACCTCCTCCTCCCTCCGGCCTACTGTGAATACTATGGGGTAATGATCACTCCCTACTGCCGACACTTCCCATATCTCCAACTCACAGATTCCAGCCGTCAACCTTATCAGACTCATCGCCCCAACTCAGTGCCACTACACTGATCAAGCCACCAAACAAATTACCAGCCTTCTGTGTCAAACTGATTCTACTGAGAGAGTTCAGGCTTTGGAATCATGACACCCCAGATGCCCTTGGCAGGTAGAATAGCTTACGGTGTCCTGGAGCAATTATTTAGGAAAGTCATTTTTTAAAGAAATGTACACTTAAAAATAGCATTGTTTTTTTTAGCTTGCTCAATAAGAAATGCAGCGGCTATGACTGAAGTCAAATAAGACTTTAATGTGGGTGTCTCTTGTATGTGTGTTCGCACGTGACAAGGGTTTGCATATTAACTCTGCCAAAACAGTTACAGTCACTCATCCTTTTAGATAACATGAAACAGTTTAGTTTATACTAAACTAAGAGCAGTTAGTATCATGTCCAGCAGAAAGCAGGAATCTCAGGCCATAAAAGGGCATGTGTCTCATAGAGATGATGTCATCAGAACAGCCATGCGTACTCGGTCTCCCCTTTCAGTTAGAGAGAGAGAGAGAGAGAGAGAGAGAGAGAGAGAAAGATAGAGAGAGAGACTGTGTGAGAGAGAGAGAGCGAAAGAGAGAGAGAGTGAAAGAGAGAGCCTGTGTGTTACAGAGGGATACAGAGAAGGAAGATATTGTGTGTGTGTGTGGCCAAGGAAAAGGCAGGGTGTGTAAGAGTGAGAGAGGATAGAAGCAAAAGGTTTGAGAAAGACTAGTTTACTAGAGGGAGAGGTGTCAGCAAGAGGAATAAAGGGTACAAAGAAAAATAGGAATACAGAAAGGGAGAGGGAGAGAGGGACAGAAACAAAAGTCATAGCAGCTGCTTCAGACCATCAGAGAACTGAGCCAAAGAGAACAGGAGAGAGTTTCTGCGCCATGGGCAAATCAGGTAAGACTACATGAGATTTAATTGTGTGTGTGTGTGTGTGTGTGTGTGTGTGTGTGTGTGTGTGTGTGTGTGTGTGTGTGTGTGTGTGTGTGTGTGTGTGTGTGTGTGTGTGTGTGTGTGTGTGTGTGTGTGTGTGTGTGTGTGTGTGTGTGTGTGTGTGTGTGTGTGTGATTACAAAAGAGGCTTAGCTCTCAGTTTGTGCCAATGGGCTGTTATCATGCAACAGGAAAAAGGGGTGGATTTTAAAAAGCTGTACATCTTTATTTGACATGGTCTTGTAACGCCTATGCGCTAGGTCAGTTTCTTCTCTTCTGTGGTAAAGATGAAACCACTATTGAGAGTATCAGGAATAGCTGTGCTAGTAGGGGAATTCTCTATTTGCAAACTGTGTCTGGTTATGTGAGTGTGTGTGTGTTTTGATATCGATTGACAACATTTTAGGGGCCAGTTTCCAGAACAACATTATTCTCCATTGAAAGTGGTATTTCGTTTAGGAATAAGCTAAGTCTGGGTCAAGGATCCAGCCCCAAGGACTGCAACCACTGATCCATCACAAGACCGTAACAGACTGTGTATTTCGCTACACCCGCAATAACATCTGCTAAATATGTGTATTTAGCAAATAAAATTGTGTGTGTGTGAGAATCGCCTCATTGTGTGAATGCCAGAGAGAATGGAGATGCGCGAGTAGGGCTGTGATTGGCACCAGGGGGGAGAGGGGGAGAGGGAGGATGTGTCCCCCATTCATTCATACCCTGGTTTTGTCTGTCTAGTAGTATATAGACTCAGTCAAGCCTGGGAACAGCCATTTGTATGGGGCTTACTGGAGATTTACTACTGTCTGATTATCTGCAGCCTACCATTTTATTGAGTTGTATTAATGATTTGACAGTTTGATTGTATATTATAGTGAAAACAAGGGAAACAATAGACACTTATCCTTCAGTTTTTTCATGTCATCTTGTTTTATGTGATTCTCTCAGCTTCTAAGCAGTTTTCGGAGGAGGTGTTGCAGAGTCATAACGAGTATCGTAGGAAGCACCAGGCGCCCCCTCTGAAGCTGTGCAGCAAGCTGAGTAGAGATGCCACCAGGTGGGTCACACACACATTGGGCCCACCCCACATACACTTATCTATCTCCTCCACCCACCACCACCTTTATCAGAAACATGGCCAACTACACCCAAACCCTTACTTCCTTCCACTTCACCCATATATCAGCTGTCTTTATCTAACTATTACCACAACTATCTCCACCCTGTAGGTATGCTGAGTCTCTGGCCAGCACACGGATCCTGAAGCACAGTGTTGAGTCCAGTAGGGGGAGCTGTGGCGAGAACCTGGCCTGGGCCTCCTATGACCAACCAGGTACACACACTCTAACCCACTGACTCCTAATGCTATGATCAACCACAAACATTGACATAGCCTGCATATGTGTAGTTATGGAAATGAGGACAGATACATTATTCACTGTGTACGGTACAGATAGTAACATTAAAGAGAGCGATCCAGAGTCTCTGTAGGGTTTAGTTAGGTCTAAGCTATAGACTATCCTGTCCAGTGGCTGCCCAGGCAGGATCAGCTGGGGTCCATTTCCCTGCTCTGTGTTCGGAGTGTGTTTCAGCAACAAGACCATGACTCAGAGCACAAATATGTCTGTGCACTGACCTGACAGTCTGCTGTGATTCATAAACAGTCTCCTATTGATACATACTATCACTGGGTCATGCTCAGTTCATCTCTCTCTGGACTTCTCCTCTGAAACTGGGGTTCTCAAACCTCTCCGTGTTCTTCTGACCCACCTAAATCTTTGGCAGCTTTTAGAGGGTTAGCACTGTTGCCTTGGAAAGCTGCCATCTTGGATAATATTTCCTTGCCACTGTCAGCTCTGTGGGTTTTGGCCCGAGTTGCTGTTAAACAATAGTGACAAAGGCAACAAACAAGTATAATATTATGTGATAACTTGCAACCTTTGTCCTCTCTGTGTATAGGGAAGGATGTGGCCGACCGCTGGTATGACGAGGTAAAAGAATACAACTTCAACCGCCCCGGCTTCTCCTCTGGCACAGGTGAGACGCGCGCACACACTCACACACACACACACACACACACACACTCTGATTCGGTGTAGTGCTGCATGCCACAGTGTTGTGTTCACCCAGGCTGGGTTCAGGGTTGGACTGTGTGTTTTCTGTTCTATAAACGTGACATTACCGTTCTGTGACTGTGTAGATCTGGGACTCAGCTCACAAACATGCATGGAACACTGCTGCCTGTGGGACAATCACAGTTCTTTATAGTCATTCCTGTTCCCTCCCTGAAGCTTCCTGCTCAGTGTGACCGACCCTGCAGCGTCAGGATCACTCCTATCAACTTATGTGCTGCTGATAGATAAAGGAGGAGAGGAAAGACAGAGGGGGAGAGATGGGAGTGTGCAATAGAGGGGAAAGAGTGTATATGTAGGGGACGATAGAGGGTGGGAAGAGATGAACATAGGGTTGTGTAACTGTATATATTTAGAGGAGCAGTGCTGCAGACGGCTTCCTTCAGTGAATGTGTTTAGCTTGTCTCTCTCTCTCTCTCTCTCTCTCTCTAACCAGGTCATTTCACAGCAATGGTGTGGAAGGGCAGTAAGAAGCTGGGTGTGGGGAAGGCCAGTGCGCCAGATGGCTCGTCATTTGTGGTAGCCAGGTACTTTCCAGCAGGGAACATCACCAACCAGGGACACTTTGACAACAACGTCCTGCCGCCCAAGGACTGAGGAACATACTGACCCATCACCCCCATCCCCCAGGAGCTGACCATCCAAAAGACATTTGCACTTTGACTTGTGTCCTTGACTTTATATACAGTGGCAAGAAAAAGTATGTGAACCCTTTGGAATTACCTGGATTTCTGCATAAATTGGTCAACAAATTTGATCTGATCTTCATCTAAGTCACAACAACAGACAAACACAGTGTGGTTAAACTAATAACACACACATTATTGTAATTTTCTTGTCTATGTTGAATACATCATTTAAACATTCACAGTGGACGTTGAAAAAAGTATGTGAACCCCTAGGCTAATGGCTTCTCCAAAAGCTAATTGGAGTCAGGAGTCAGCTAACCTGGAGTCCAATCAATGAGACGAGATTGGAGGTGTTGGTTAGAGCTGCCTTTTCCTATAAAAAACCCTCACTAAATTTGAGTTTGCTATTTACAAGAAGCATTGCCTGATATGAACCATGCCTCGAACAAAAGAGATCTCAGATTAAGAATTGTTGACTTGCATAAAGCTGGAAAGGGTTACAAAAGTATCTCTAAAAGCCTCGATGTTCATCAGTCCACGGTAAGACAAATTGTCTATAAATGGAGAAAGTTCAGCACTGTTGCTACTCTCCCTAGGAGTGGTCGTCCTGCAAAGATGACTGCTAGAGCACAGCACAGAATGCTCAATGAGGTTAAGAAGAATCCTAGAGTGTCAGCTAAAGACGTACATAAATCTCTGTAACATAATAACATCTCTGTTAACGAGTCTACGATAGTAAAACACTAAACAAGAATGGTGTTCATAGGAGAACACCACGGAAGAAGCCACTGCTGTCCAAAAATACATTGCTGCATATCTGAAGTTCTCAAAAGTGCACCTGGATGTTCCAAAATTTTCTGTGGACAGATGAAACTATAGTTGAGTTGTTTGGAAGGAAGACACAACACTATGTTTGGAGAAAAAAAGGCACAGCACACCAGCATCAAAACCTCATCCCAACTGTAAAGTATGGTGGAGGGAGCATCATGGTTTGGGGCTGCTTTGCTGCCTCAGTGCCTGGACAGCTTGATATCATCGACGGAAAAATGAAGTCCTAAGTTTATCAAGACATTTTGCAGGAGAATGTTAGGCTATCTGTCTGCCAATTGAAGCTCAATAGAAGTTGGGTGATGCAACAGGACAACGACCCAAAACACAGACGTAAATCAACATGAATGGCTTCAACAGAAGAAAATACGCCTTCTGGAGTGGCCCAGTCAGAGTCCTGACCTCAACCCGATTGAGATGCTGTGGCATGACCTCGAGAGCAGTTCACACCAGACATCCCAAGAATATTGTTGAAGTGAAACAGTTTTGTAAAAAGGAATGGTCCAAAATTCCTCCTGACCATTGTGCAGGTCTGAACCGCAACTACAGAAAACGTTTGGTTGAGGTTATTGTTGCCAAAGGAGGGTCAACCAGTTATTAAATCCAAGGGTTCTCATACTTTTTACACCCTGAACTGTGAATGTTTACACGGTGTGTTCAATAAAGACATGAAAATGTACAATTGTCTGTGTGTTATTAGTTTAAGCAGACTGTTTGCGTATTGTTGTGACCTAGATGAAGATCAGATCAAATGTTATGACCAAAAAATCCAGGTAATTCCAAAGGGTTCACATACTTTTTCTTGTCACTGTATGTGTGCCTGTGTGTCTGTGTGTGTGTGTGTGTGTGTGTGTGTGTGTGTGTGTGTGTGTGTGTGTGTGTGTGTGTGTGTGTGTGTGTGTGTGTGTGTGTGTGTGTGTGTATGACAAAACCACTGTGACTAACAAATGCATAAAATGTATATATATATATGCACACCATTGACCAAACCCAGACCATACCAGCTGTGCCTTCTGGAGGTGTACCGGCCACCCAACTGCGTTTCGACCTACTCATTCCATTGTTAGTGGGGATAGAGATTCACCTGTGATGTTGCTACAGTAATCTACTCACTTAGACATTTCATGAATGCTAAAACCTTGGGTGACTGGATTGCATTTGTAAGGAAACTGTTGAGTTGAGAGAGCATATACAAACAATTAATTTCTAATGCTGTAGGATACACATATACACTGCTCAAAAAAATAAAGGGAACACTTAAACAACACAATGTAACTCCAAGTCAATCACACTTCTGTGAAATCAAACTGTCCACTTAGGAAGCAACACTGATTGACAATAAATTTCACATGCTGTTGTGCAAATGGAATTGACAAAAGGTGGAAATTATAGGCAATTAGCAAGACACCCCCAAAAAAGGAGTGATTCTGCAGGTGGTGACCACAGACCACTTCTCAGTTCCTATGCTTCCTGGCTGATGTTTTGATCACTTTTGAATGCTGGCGGTGCTCTCACTCTAGTGGTAGCATGAGACAGAGTCTACAACCCACACAGTGGCTCAGGTAGTGCAGTTCATCCAGGATGGCACATCAATGCGAGCTGTGGCAAAAAGGTTTGCTGTGTCTGTCAGCGTAGTGTCCAGAGCATGGAGGCGCTACCAGGAGACAGGCCAGTACATCAGGAGACGTGGAGGAGCCCGTAGGAGGGCAACAACCCAGCAGCAGGACCGCTACCTCCGCCTTTGTGCAAGGAGGTGCACTGACAGAGCCCTGTAAAATGACCTCCAGCAGGCCACAAATGTGCATGTGTCAGCATATGGTCTCACAAGGGGTCTGAGGATCTCATCTCGGTACCTATTGGCAGTCAGGCTACCTCTGGCGAGCACATGGAGGGCTGTGCGGCCCCACAAAGAAATGCCACCCCACACCATGACTGACCCATCGCCAAACCGGTCATGCTGGAGGATGTTGCAGGCAGCAGAACGTTCTCCACGGCGTCTCCAGACTCTGTCATGTCTGTCACATGTGCTCATGTGCTTAGTGTGAACCTGCTTTCATCTGTGAAGAGCACAGGGCGCCAGTGGCGAATTTGCCAATCTTGGTGTTCTCTGGCAAATGCCAAACGTCCTGCACGGTGTTGGGCTGTAAGCACAACCCCCACCTGTGGACGTCGGGCCCTCATACCACCCTCATGGAGTCTGTTTCTGACCGTTTGAGCAGACACATGCACATTTGTGGCCTGCTGGAGGTCATTTTGCAGGGCTCTGGCAGTGCACCTCCTTGCACAAAGGCGGAGGTAGCGGTCCTGCTGCTGGGTTGTTGCCCTCCTACGGCCTCCTCCACGTCTCCTGATGTACTGGCCTGTCTCCTGGTAGCGCCTCCATGCTCTGGACACTACGCTGACAGACACAGCAAACCTTTTTGCCACAGCTCGCAATGATGTGCCTACATTGTAGAATAATAGTGAAGACATCATAACTATGAAATAACACATAGGGAATCATGTAGTAACCAAAAAGTGATAATTAAACGAATCAAAATATATTTTAGATTCTTCAAAGTAGCCACCCTTTGCCTTGATGACACCTTTGCACTCTTGGCATTCTCTCAACCAGCTTCACCTGGAATGCTTTTCCAACAGTCTTGAAGGAGTTCCCACATATGCTGATCACTTGTTGGCTACTTTTCCTTCACTCTGCAGTTCAACTCATCCCAAACCATCTCAATTGGGTTGAGGTTGGGTGATTGTGGAGGCCAGGTCATCTGACGCAGCACTCATCACTCTCCTTCTTGGTCAAATAGCCCTTACACAGCCTGGAAGTGTGTTGAGTTATTGTCCTGTGGGGAAAAAATGATAGTCCCACTAAGCGCAAACCAGATGGGATGGTGTATCACTGCAGAATGCTGTGGTAGCTATGCTAGTTAAGTGTGCCTTGAATTCTAAATAAATCACAGACAATGTCACCAGCAAAGCACCATCACACCTCCTCCTCCATGCTTCACGGTGGGAACTACACATACAGAGATCATCCGTTCACCTACTCTGCGTCTCAGAAAGACACGTCAGTTGGAACCAAAAATCTCAAATTTGGACTCATCAGACCAAAGGACAGATTTCCACCAGTCTCATATCCATTGCTCGTGTTTCTTGGCCCAACCAAGTCTCTTCTTCTTATTGGTGCCCTTTAGTAGTGGTTTCTGCAGCAATTTGACCACGAAGGCCTGATTCACGTAGTCTCCTCTGAACAGTTGATGTTGAGATATGTCTGTTACTTGAACTCTGTGAAGCATTTATTGGGGCTGTGATTTCTGAGGCTGATAACTCTAATGAACTTATCCTCTGCAGCAGAGGTAACTCTGGGTCTCCCTGTCCTGTGGCGGTCCTCATGAGAGCCAGTTTCATCATAGCACTTGATGGTTTATGAATGTTTTACTCATTGTGGGCATGTTTTTGTGGGTTTGATTTAAACTGACCTGTTTTGTGAACTGAACACGTGTTTGACTGTATGTTTTGTATTCTGTTTTTATTTTAAGTTTGATATTTTAACCAGTTTTATGTAATAAATGTGACTGCTTGTAAAATGCCCCATTTCACTATACAGTTGAAGTCAGAAGTTTACATACACCTTAGCCAAATACATTTATATTTACTTTTCACAATTCCTGACATTTAATCGTAGTAAAAATTCCCTGTCTTAGGTCAGTTAGGATCACTACTTTATTTTAAGAATGTGAAATGTCAGAATAACAGTAGAGAGAATGATTTATTTCAGCATGTATTTCTTTCATCACATTCCCAGTGGTTCAGAAGTTACATACACTCCGTTAGTATTTGGTAGCATTGCCTTTAAATTGTTCAACTTGGGTCAAACATTTCTGGTAGCCTTCCACAAGCTTCCCACAATAAGTTGGGTGAATTTTAGCCCATTCCTCCTGACAGAGGTGGTGTAACTGAGTCAGGTTTGTGGGCCTCCTTGCTCTCACATGCTTTTTCAGATCTGCCCACAAATGTTCTATATGAATGAGGTTAGGGCTTTGTGGTGGCCACTCCAATACCTTGACTTTGTTGTCCTTAAGCCATTTTGCCACAACTGTGGAAGTATGCTTGGTGTCGTTGTCCATTTGGAAGACCCATTTGCGACCAAGCTTTAACTTCCTGACTGATGTCTTGAGATGTTGCTTCAATATATCCACATAGTTTTCCTCCCTCATGATGCCATCTATTTTGTGAAGTGCACCAGTCCCTCCTGCAGCAACCCCCCCCCCCACAATATGATGCTGCCACTCCCGTGCTTCACGGTTGGGATGGTGTTCTTTGGCTTGCAAGCCTCCCCCTTTTTCCTCCAAACATAACGATGGTCATTATGGCCAAACAGGTCTATTTTTGTAGAGGACATTTCCCCAAAAAGTACGACCTTTGTCCACATGTGCAGTTGTAAACCGTAGTCTGGCTTTTTTATGGCGGTTTTGAAGCAGTGGCTTCTTCCTTGCTTGAGCGGCCTTTCAGGTTATGTCGATATAGGACTCGTTTTACTGTGGATATAGATACATTTGTACCTGTTTCCTCCAGCATCTTCACAAGGTCCTTTGCTGTTGTTCTGCGATTGATTTGTACTTTTCGCACCAAAGTACGTTCATCCCTAAGAGACAGAATGTGTCTCCTTATTGAGAAGTATGACGGCTGTGTGGTCCCATGGTGTTTATACTTGCGTACTATTGTTTGTACAGATGAACATGGCAGCTTCATGCATTTGGAAATTGCTCCCAAGGATGAACCAGATTTGTGGAGGTCTACAATGTTTTTTCTGAGGTCTTGGCTGATTTCATTTGATTTTCCCATGATGTCAAGCAAAGAGGCGCTGAGTTTGAAGATAGGCCTTGAAATACATCCACAGGTACACCTCCAATTGACTCAAATTATGTAAATTAGCCTATCAAAAGCTTCTAAAGCCATGACATTTTCTGGAATTTTCCAAGCTGTTTAAAGGCACAGTCAACTTAGTATATGCAAACTTCTGACCCACTGGAATTGTGACACAGTGAATTATAAGTTAAATAATCTGTCTGTAAACAATTGTTAGAAAAATGACTTGTGTCATGCACAAAGTAGATTTCCTAACCGAGAAAACTGTAGTTTGTTAACAAGAAATTTATGGAGTGGCTCTAAAATGAGTTTTGTCGACTCCGACCTAAGTGTATGTAAACTTCAGACTTCAACTGTATATACTGGACATGACGTAAAGTATTAAGGTGGTTAACAGTATGGCACACTAGTGTGGTTATAACAGACTGTTTATTAGCAGGTAAGGAGAATGCAACATAGCAGCGATACAGATGTGACTGTGGCATTTATGCTTGGTGGGGGTCCTCTCACATTGTCAGTTCCTGTGGGAGAGAAGAAAGAGGAAGACAATTACTTTGGGTTGGATGCGTTGCCGAACGTATATTGTTAAGCTTTTTTTTCAAAACCTGTTGAAAAAGCCCTGTTGCAATCATCAGCAGGTCATAACAACAACTGTAGGCCCAACGTGGACATAGTGTGTTACAACAGGTTCCTTCCTTCATCACTCCCTCCTCACCATGATAGCGTTAACGATGTCGTTGGTGTTGTGTCTGAGGGCGCGGACAGCTTTAGAACGGGACACGTTAGCCTGGGCCATCACCAGCTCTATATCCCTCTGCTCCAAACCTCCCTCGTCCACCTGGCAGACAGAGGTCAATGTCAAAGTCAGTTGCACTACTTCTGAACATGAAAAACAATGCTACAGTTCTTATTAGCCATCAGGCTAACAACAGTAGAACAGTGGTGTAAAGTACTTAAGTTGTCACGGTAGTCCTCCTCCTCTTCAACCGAAAAGGAGGAGTAGTGATGGAACCAAGGCGCAGCGGGTTGTGAACACATAATTTATTTAAAGACAAGACGAAAAAACACGAACTTCACTATAACTAACAAAACAACAAACGGAGTAGACAGACCTGGACGACGAACTTACATTAAACACGAAGAACGCATGAACAGGGAAAATAGACTACACAAAATAACGATGTACAAAACAAACCGAACAGTCCCGTATGGTGCGACAAACACTGACACAGGAGACAACCACCCACAACGAACACTGTGAAACAACCTACCTAAATATGACTCTCAATTAGAGGAACGCCAAACACCTGCCTCTAATTAAGAGCCATACCAGGCAACCCTAAACCAACATAGAAACAGACAACATAGAATGCCCACCCAAACTCACGTCCTGACCAACTAACACATACAACAAACTAACAGAAATAGGTCAGGAACGTGACATAAGTAACAATACTTGAAAGTACTACTTAAGTAGTTTTTGGGAGTATCTGTACTTGACTTTAACTATTTATATTTTTGACAACTTTTACTTCACTACATTCCTAAAGAAAAGTATGTACTTTTAACTCCATACATTTTCCTTGAGACCCAAAAGTACTTGTTACATTTTGAATGCTATACAGGACAGGAAAATGATCTAATTCACATACTTATCAAGAAAACATCACGGTCATCCCTACTGCCTCTGATCTGGGGGACACACTAAACACATTATTTTTGTGTAAATTATATCTGAGTGTTGGAGCATGCCCCTGGCTATCCGTAAGCTAAACAAAACAAGAAAATGGTGCCGTCTGGTTTGCTTAATATAAGTAATTTGAAATGATTTTTACTTAAGTATATTTTAGCAATTACATTTACTTTAGTATATTTAAAACCAAATACTTTTAGACTTTTACTGAAGCAGGATTTTCCTGTGTGACTTTCACTTTTATTTGAGTCTTTTCCTATTAAGGTATCTTTACTTGTACTCAAGTATGAGTTGGGTACTTTTTCCACCACTGCAGTAGAGATGACTGAAATATAACAACACTAGACAGAATTGTTTCATATTAAGATCTAAAAAAACTACTGTACATGAAAGAGTAAGAATAGTGTAAAGATTGGTGTTTTTCCTTGACATAATGAGTGAGCATGCATGTCCGTACCTCCTCCTCCTCGCTCTCCTCCTTGATGGTGAGGCTGGGTGGTGCAGGGGGCACCAGGGGGGAGGGCTCCACCGGGACCTTAAACTTCTCTGCTGCTGCCTTGTGCACCTGTTGAGACAGGTCCTCTATCTAGGGAGGAAATAGGAAGAGAGAGAGATGTCACCTTGCCCTCTGAATAATGTAGATGAGAGAGAGAGAGAGAGAGAGAGAGAGAGAGAGAGAGAGAGAGAGAGAGAGAGAGAGAGAGAGGGGGATAAAGAGAGAGGGGGTAGAGAGAGCAAGAGAGAGAGAGAGAGTGCAAGAGAGAGAGAGAGAGAGAGAGAGAGAGAGAGAGAGAGAGAGAGAGAGAGAGAGAGAGAGAGAGAGAGAGAGAGAGGGTTAGGATGTCACCTTGGCCTCTCCAAACACGATGTAGATGTCTGACGCGGGGCTCTTGAAGACGTCAGGTCTGCTGATGACAAACAAGATGCTCTTCGACTTCCTTATAGTGATCCTGGTCACACCGTGGACCGGCCGCAAGCCCAGCTTACCCATGGCCTAAACACACACACACACACTGGTTACACCATGATGCGGCCAAACACACAGAATACACACACATTTGCTCTGTGTTTGATTAGCTGAGTCTGCCACATGAAGCAGCTCTGTGTTCACATCTCGCCTTGCGGGCCTTCTTCTCACTGCGGCTCTGCTTAGGTCTGTTAATCCCCTCATCAGCAGGAGAGATGGGCTGAGAGAGAGAAGGGAGGACAACAAAATCAATTCAACACATCAAACCTGAGAACATTCTACAGTAGTTTACCCATATCCAGACTGATAATATGGAACATATCTCTGAAGCTGCGACGCATTCAGAAAATACAGGCCCACAACACGCATCCTTCTTACCCCCCCTACCTAAAGGTAATGACATCAATATGTTATTACATAACACACAGTGAACACAAGGTTTCCACCCTTGGGGGTGAGGGGACTTCTCGAGTGTTCTCTGCCCACACACGGTAGACTCGCCTGGGGTTCTGAGGATCTCAGTGGCACCCTCTCTGGTTCTTCCAACTCTGGCACTGATCCCTCACTCTCCGACTCATTGCAGGAGCCCACTGTGGAACACACACACACACTGTTACTCTCAGAGGACTGCATCACATCCTCATTGCTATGGTAACTAATGACTGAGATGTAGATGATGAGGACATGTTGTAGCTCGTTAGCACTCTGGTAATGGGACAGCATCATAAAGCTCTACGGCTAACCTAATCACTGATCTTAGAGAAGAAATAGATCACCTCATTAAATAGCAATGACATTTCATCTCTATGCTATGGAACATGCATGTTATGGCGTACAATTACATTCTGTACTACTGAGTTTCAACGCATGTAGCATTGTTCATTATGCTGCAGTGCTACCACTCATACAGTACACATAAATCCCCATCCATGATTCTATGTACGTATCATCTACCGGGAGGTCAGTTCTAGCTAGATTGACTCAGAGGTTTCAGGTTGACTGACGGTTGCCCTGAAATAACCTCTATTGAAAGATGTGCAATAACAGTATTCCTCCTGGATAAAATGATCCTCTCTCGGAGTATTTCTCCTCCATTATTCAGTAGCTGCAGCAGTGTTCTGTGGTCGACGAGGTATTATTGAGAATCTTCCTAGAATCTGAAGTATGTCCTTCATCAGGACCACTAGACATATTCAGAGCCATCTGTGTGTGTGAGGAAGGTCATAGGTGGAGTCACTTCTCAGAATCACTTTCTCAAGGAGACAGAGAGAAACAGACAGACATAGAGAGAGATTTGGATTTGGAGAACACGTACAGTTGTATTTGAAGGACAGGTCCAGCTCCTGTGAATTCTTGTGGCTGATTGGACCGTCTGTCTGTCTCTCAGTTGGTTGGCAGGAGGAGTGAAGCAGTACCTCTCGCTGATTGGAGGAACCAGACTCTTTATGAGAAGGGTTTCCCACAATCCCCCTGGGCTGAGTCATGTGACGTCGTAGAGGAACAGCAGTGTCATCATCATCACTGTCTGTGTCCATCCCATCTGCAACAAAATCCAAGTTCACACAGGTTGGACTGATTCATGATTCACTGATTCTTGGTTACCAAAAAGAGAAAATCAAATCACCCCACACCCTATCTCTCCTGAGTGTAACTCACCTCTGTCCTGTGGGCTTTGTGACTGACCTGTTTTGACCTGTCTGTTGGGCTCGGTGAGGATGTTTGGTTGGGGCTGGGGCTGGACCTGCCTGCTGTTGCCAGGGACAGGCATTGTGGTTGGAGGCTCCAGCCGTGGCAGAAACTCCTGGGTGGGCTGGGTAAAGCTGGGGGTCGAGGGCAGGGCTAACGTGGGTGGAGATGGAAATGAGGAGGGGGTAGGGGACATAGGGACACTTTCGGTGGGTATAGGGGGGTGCTTAGGAAGGGCGATAGGGGTAGTAGAAAGGGTTGCAGAGGCTGCCTGAACATTGGTTGATTGAGGCTGGGTGTCTAGGAGTGGGGTGACAGGCTGGACTGTGGTGACAAGAAGCTGGGACTCCTGTATGGGGGTGGGGAGGTCCTCATCTGGCGGCATCGCGAAGGTACTGGGGGGAGGAGAGGAGGAGAGAGGAGAGGGGGAGAGAGGAGGAGGAGAGGAGGAGGGAAGAGGTGGGGGGGATGAGGAATGAGGAGAGAAGGAGAGATGGGGAGGAGAGGAGGAGGGAAGAGGTGGAGGAGAAGAGGACCTATTCTGTTCTGTAGGGGAGGCATGGCCACTCCCCACATTGTTATCGTTGATATCCTTCCTGCTTTCTGTCTGGCAGCCAGGCAGCGGCCTGTTAGCAAGCATTTTCTGGTGCATTTCCGTGTTCACTTCCTGGTTGACTAGGAGAGTGGGAGTTATAGGGTAGAGGCTGGTAGGACTAGGGGAAGTCGGGGCAACGGAGACGTTTCTGTTTTCCCCTCTTCTCTCGGACTCTGCTTCAGGTTTGCCCTTCACAGGTGTCCTCTGTCTGGTATCTGCAACAGATTTTTGTCCCCTCGTGTTCTTATTCTTTTGTTTCCCTGGTGGGGAGGCGTCTGCTAGGGTCTTGGCAGGGAGAGCTGGTTCCTGTGGTTGATCAGTAGACCCAGGGCCTGACGTAGATTGTCTGCACAGCTGACTGGGTCTGTCTCTGCTCTGCTTCCTCTGCTTCCCTCTCCTCTCTGGCTGAGGAGGAGTGATGGCTTTCTCTGTGCTCAGCTCTCCCTCAGGTGTCTGACGCTGTGCAGGTTCTGGAATACTCTCTGTTGGAGAGAATCTCTCCTCTGCTCTCTCCTCAACCTCACTTTCCCCTGAGATACAAACACTGCTCTCCTGCCCTTCTAAGGCCACGCTCATCTTTGGTTGGTCAATGTGCCTGTCAGTCGTCTGACCGCCACCCCCCTTTCTTTGGCTCACCGTCTGTGGCTCTGTCTCCTCTGGCTGAGGCTGGGAACACAGTTTTTTCACACTTTCTACCGTGTCTTTGCCCACTGATAGGGATAGGGAAGCTTCTTGGAAAACTTGGAACTTCTCTACTGTGTCTTTGCTCACTGATGGGGAATTTTCTTGGGAAACTTGTACTTTCTCTACTGTATCTTTGCCCACTGATAGGGAAGATTCTTTGGAGACTTGGACCTTCTCTACTGTGTCTTTGCTGACTGATGGGGAAGTTTCTTGGGAAACTTGGACCTTCTCTACTGTGTCGTTGCCCACTGATGGGGAAGTTTCTTCAAAAACGTGGACTTCCTCTATTGTGTCTTTGCCCTCTAATAGGGCCGATTCTTGGAATGCTTGTACCTTCTCTACTGTGTCTTTGCTCACTGATGGGAAAGTTTCTTGGGAAACGTGGACCTTCTCTACTGTGTCTTTGCCGACTGATAGGGACGATTCTTGAGATAATTGGACCTTCTCTACTGTGTCTTTGCTCACGGATGGGGAGGTTTCTTGGGAAACTGCGACCTTCTCTACTGTGTCTTTGCCGACTGATAGGGACGATTCTTGGGATACTTGGACCTTCTCTACTGTGTCTTTGCTCACTGATGGGGAAGTTGCCTGGGAAACTTCAACCTTCTCTACTGTGTATTTGCCCACTGATGGGGAAGTTTCTTGGGAGACTTGGACATTTTCTGCTATGTTTTTGCTCACTGATGGGGAACATTCTTGGGAAAATTGTACTTTCTCTACTGTCTCTTTGCTCATTGATGGGTAAATTTCTTGGGAAACGTGGAACTTCTCTACTGTGTCTTTGCTCATTGATGGGGAAGTTTCTTGGGAAACTTCGACCTTCTCTACTGTGTCTTTGCCCGCGGATGGGAACGTTTCTTGGGAAACGTGGACCTCTACTGTGTCTTTGCTCACTGGTGGAGAAGTTTCTTGGGAAACTTGGACCTTCTCTACTGTGTTTTTGCCCACCGATAGGGAAATTTCTTGGGAGACTTGTACATTCTTTACTGTGTCTTTGCCCACTGAGAGAGAAGTTTCTTGGGAAACTTGGACCTTCTCTACTGTGTCTTTCCTCATTGATGGGGAAGTTTCTTGGAATAGTCTGCCTGACTTGGAGTTGCTTGGTCTGATTTTATGGCTGAAGGATCCAAACGCCCCACCCAGCAGAGATAGAGCAAGGTCTGCCTGTTTGACTGCTGGGTTAATATCTGTGTTACTGTTGGGTCTGGAAATGGCTGCCTCTACTGAACCAGGGCTCTGGTCTGAGACGGTCTGTGGTTTACCCCCTGGTGGTGAGACACGCCCAGGGCTTTCCATGGATGAGGAAGCCTGTCTTATGTCTGATTGGTGTGTTGAGCTGTCCGTTGATGTTGTTGGCCTATCGGAGGCTGCAGCAGCCTGTGGTCTCACCTCTGTGAGTGGTATGTTTGAGAGGGACGCCCTCAGACTCACACTCTGGCTCTGGTGTCTCACCTCCTCTGACAGGGCATTCAGAGTCACACAGGTTGGCATTCCAGAGGATAGGAATATGGAGTCATTGTTGTTGTTTTCCTGCTCCTCCTTGTTTTCCGGGTGACTCTGCAGGTTGCTGACATCATCCTCTGGGAATTGGGAGCTTCCGTCCTCTCCTCCCCCTGCCTCTGATATCTCCTCGATGGACCTCCAGCTGGATAGGTTGGACTCTGGCACTCCCTCTCCCACAAGCTCAACATCTGCCATCTTGTCTGGCCGACCACACAGGCTGTTGTTGTCTTCTTCGTCCCCCATTATATCATCCACCTCATCCTCGTCTGTGCCGACATTGGGCAGCCCGGAGAGTGTCTGTCCAATCGTCTGTCCAATTGTCTGTCCAACAGCATGCCCATCCACCTCACACAGTAACAGGTTCTGTGCCTCCAACCCACAGGCCTGCCCCAGAGAAAGAGATTGGGCCTCCCCTGCCCCCCAGGCCCCAGCCCCTGCTCCTAACCCCCTCCTATCAGCCCTCCAGCCCACATCCCCCCTCCTCCCTCCTGCGTCTGTCTCTGAGTTCTCCCTCTTGGGAGAGACAGCCAGGGGTGTGTGAGGGGAGCCCAGGGCCCCAGGGCCCCCGTCCTCAGTGCTCAGGGTGTTCTCCCTCAGGTTCTCCTGGGCGGGGTCACATGGGCAGATGTCAGGGGTCAGGGACAGGTTGTCAGCCAGGTCAGGTGAGCTCTCAGGGCAGGAGGAGACAGGGATGTTGCTGGGGTTAGGCTCTTTCGGGTACGAGAGCAGAGGGACCCCCTTGTTCAGGTCATTGGTGGCAGTGGTCCCTTCAAGGACCTGATGGGAGTCCACACCTTCAGCGCTGCTGTTCTCATTCTTCTGGTCCAGTTCCAGCACTGACACCAGAAGCGGTTTGGACCGGATTGAAGCCGCTGCCACCCCAAACACACGTGGGAGGGGCTTACGGGGCTCAGAGGTCTTCTGTTTAGGCCGGGGTGTGTCTGACTTAGAGGGGCGTGGCTTAATGAGTAGTTTGAACGAGTCTCTGTCTGTCTCCTCTGTGTGGTCCTCGTCTGAAGTCTCTGTGCTCTGTTCACCCTTCTCTCTCTCCGTACTCCTCTGTTTGTCCTTTGCTCTCTCCCCACCGCTCTGTTTGTCCTTTCCTCTCTCCCCACCGCTCTGTTTGTCCTTTCCTCTCTCCCCACCGCTCTGTTTGTCCTTTCCTCCCTCCCCACTGCTCTGTTTGTCCTTCCCTCTCTCCCCACTGCTCTGTTTGTCCTTCCCTCTCTCCCCACCGCTCTGTTTGTCCTTCCCTCTCTCCCCACCACTCTGTTTGTCCTTTCCTCTCTCCCCACCGCTCTGTTTGTCTTTCTCTCTCTTTGCACTGCTCCTTTTGTCCTCCTCTCTCACCGTACCAGCCTGTACATCCTCTGCAGCTGCTTTGGCTTGCCCTGCTTCTGTTGCCAGGCTCACAGGGCTGTTATGGGATGGCAAGGTTGCCAGGGTGACAGGATTGCTGTGGGACGCTGTCTCCTCGATTGTAGCAGCAGGGTTAGTGTTAGAAGTAGCAGCAGAGTTTGGGGTAGAGCATGTACCTGGGGTAGTTTCGGGGGTTGAGGCTGTAGCAGGGTTGGTGTTAGTGGTACAGGCCGTAGGAGATTTAGCGTTAGAGACAAGAGCACTGTTAGTGTTAGGGGTAGAGACCGTAGCAGGGTTCATTTCAAGTGTATAGACAGTAGCAGGGTTAGTTTTGGGGGTGGAGGCAGTAGCATAGTTATTTTGTGGGGTTGAGGCTGTAGCAGGGTTAGGGTTAGTGTTAGTGGTACAGACTGTAGCAAATTTAGCATTTGGGGCAGGAGCAAAGTTAGTGTTGGGGTTAGAGAGAGATGCAGGCTTGGTTTTAGGGGTTGACATGGTAGCAGGGGTAGTCTTTGGGGTAATCGAGGCAGGGTAAGGGGTTGTAGAAGGTTTGGGGGTAAAGGTAGAGACAGAAGGGCTCTCCTGAGAAGGAGCGGGGACAGGAGGGTCAGAGGACTCTGAGGAGTTCTCCATTTCACTCCCACTGCCGCTGTTTGAGGACTTGGGGTGGGCTGATTCCGCAAGTTGGGCAGGTGCAAGTGCAGGTTGTGGTTGTGGTGGTTTGGGTCCTGGAGGATCCTCAGGCCGGGGCTCTTTGTCTCCTGGGGGATTGATTAGGCTAGGTCTGCTTTGGGACTGGGACAGTTCAGTGCTGTGGGCCTCTGGTCTAGTTTCAGGCTGAGGTTTGGCTTGGTGTGGTTCTGTGGGTGGTCCTGTGGGTGGTCCTGTGGGGGGTTCAGCATGTCTCTCTGTGCTGTACAGCCGCTCATCCTCTTCGCCATTATAAGAGGCGGAGTCTAGTGAGTCGTCAGTGTCATCATGAAAACAGAAGGACTCATCCAGACCTTCATTGATGGAAGTCTCCGACAGTGAATGAAGGAAGGAGGCCGAGTTGTCCTCTTCAGCTGGGTCATTTACAGCCTTACCCTCACCCTCCTCCTCCTCTTCCTCAACATCCTCACCCTCCTCTTCATCCACCTCTTCCTCTATCGCTATTTCTACCTTAGCCTCCTCTATCTCTACCTTAGCCTCTATCTCCACCTTAGCCTCCACTTCTTCCTCATCATCATCATCTTCATCATCATCCTCCACGTCCCCCTCCTCCTCTCCGGCCGCGTATGCATCCACATCGTTCCCTTCGTTCCTGTCGTTTCCCTCTCCTCCCTCATTCCCCTCCTCTGTGGGGAAGAGAGTGATCTCCATGGAGTCTGCTTGAAAGAGGAGGCTGGTGTGGAGGGGAAAGTTAAGCAGGGAGGCTGGGATCATCCTCTCCTCCTCCTCCTCCATCTCTCCATCATCACTGTAGGAGCCTGGGAACATCAGGAAGGTACCCATCTCTCCGTATGGACTGGAGTTATCCCCGTCTGACACATCTGGAGAGCAGGTGTCCAGGGTAAGGTTGGGGGAGGCAGGGTTGACACTGGAGGTGTGATGGCTTAGGTTCCCCATGTCTGGGGCGAAGGGGAAGGAGATGGAGGTCAGCCGTGGGGAGTCTGTTCCATCCTCTGGGTTGGTAATGGGAGGGTAAAGTTCCTCAGCCATACAGGCCTGCAGCTCCAGCTCCAGGCCTCTTTGCAGCAGGGGACTAGAGTACTGCTGTCCCCCAGCTAGAGCATCCTCTGCTGGGCAGAGCGAGCCCTCCGACTCCCCTCCCTCTTCCTGGGAGTCAGTGCTTCTGCCACTGCTGCTCCTCAATGGGGAAGTGTCCTCTGTCACCCAGCGAGGGCGACAGCTACCTCTTGAGACTGTCGCTTCCTCACTCCTCCTCCCCCTCACCTCCCCTCTCAGCACCTCCTCCTCCTCCAGGATCACAGTCTCTGCTAGACCCTTATAGAGGCAGAACCGCCACTCTGCTGCTCCTCCTCCCTTCTCCTCTGCCCTCTCCCCTACTGCTCCCCTATCCTCTCCCACCTCGTCTCCGATTTCGGACAGCGAGCTGACAAAGCATGCAGGTGCCTCCTGCACCTCCTCTGCCAGGAGCAGATTGGGGGAGGTGCAGGGGGAGGTGGAAGAGGTCCAGCTTCCCCCCTCCGCCGTGACGTAGGAGCCAGAGGGGGAGGTGAGAGGGGAGCACAGGTCCTCGCTGTCCGAGGGGGAGTTTTGTGAGAGGGGAGAAGCTGGAGAGCCAGGGTAAGAGCGATGTTTGAGGTGTAAGGGGCGAGCAGCCATCTTGATGGGGGTGGAGGGGGCGGTATAGTACAGGTCAGGATCCAGGGATGAGGGAACGCCCACTCTCAGAGGGTCCACGGCATAGGCCGGCTCAGTGAAGGATAGGATAGCAGGGGGATAGGCTGGCTCGGACAGGGAGGGCATGGCATACATGGCACATACAAAAGGCATTTCACCATAGGGAGACAGCCCTGCCTCCAAAGGGCTTAAGCTGCCCGTCAAACTAACATCCACTGTGACTGGCTCTGAGGAGGGAGGGGAGGCAGGGATGAGGGGGGTTAGGAGAGGGGTGAGGAGAGGGCTAATGGGCAGGACAGGGATTCTCTCCTGCTCTTGCTCCATCTTTGGGGTCAGAGGTGAATTGTCTCTCTCCTGCCCTGTGTCCAGTTGGGCCTTTTCCCCAGACTCGGCCTGTGGTTCTGAGGGATGGTTAGGGACCTCCAAGACTTGGCCTCCGGGCAGGGGTATCACCTGGCTGCTCTGCACGCAAGGGCACTTCCCTGTCAGGGTCTTCTTGGTCTTGAGCAGGGCCTCCTGGCCCATCACCACCCGTGTGTCCATGTTCTCTGGCTCCTTGTAGTCGCTCTCCACCTCTGAGCCCATCAGGACCTGGAGAACATAATGAGAACATTGGATGAACATTGGAAAAACATAAAGAGGAGAACATTGGTAAACATACACACACACACCTTGATTCTCTCCATCTTCACGGGTCCGCTGCGGCGTCCACAGGGTCCGTGACCTCCAAACGTTCCGCTAAGCCGGATCGTGTTACTGTGGCGACGGTCGGAACCTTCAGGCTGGGGTCGCGGGGTCGCGGAGGAGCTGGGCGTGGCCCGGACCAGCCGCGGCCCAAAAGGAGAGGTGCATGATGGGAGCAGCTTCTGAGGGGTGCTGGGGGAGGGACTAGAGCCGCTGTCACTAGGGGTGGAGCCACTGTCACTAGGGGTGGAGTCAGTGGAGGCATGTCTGGTCATGTCTGAAAGAGGAGCGAAAGAGAAGAAACTGTTTCTGTAATGTAATGTTATGTCCATGAGGTCAGAATCACTAGCTGCTTTATGACTTGGCAACAGTAACAGTAACTGTAATGAAGAAAAGGCAACTGGAATTTCAGTTTACCTCCTGAATGTATTAAAAATAATAAAATAAAAAAAGATCTGTAATGGATGCTGTAGCCTCTTTGCCTTTGTTGAATAGAAACAGTCCTTTCAGCTCTCTCCTTGAAGCTTGTTGTCTCTTCATTACCGCTACACACACAGCCATACCTAGAGGATCTAGAATGTCACCTAAATGTCAGAGATAACATTTGACTGAAAAGACCACACTCACAGCAGGGTACACATCAAGTGGCATCAACATATCAATATATAAGGCCCCTACTGTCATTGCTTGCAGTCCATCAACTACAGCTGGGTGAATGGAGCCCATTTACTGGCAGTTCTGAATGAAAGAAATGTGTGCTCCCTCCATTTACAGGGCTCACTGCCCAGGGTAGTTCATTACTCAGGCTCTTTCCCTTCCACAGTAGTGACCCCTGACCCCCAAAGGAATGGAATACACCCTGAGTTTGCTGAAGTCTGCATATCTGGCTGTGGTACCTGCTGCTAGGGCAGTAGAGCCCGCACTGTGCATGTTGGTGTTTTCCCCTCTCTGCCCCTCCTCTCATCTTTCCTCTCCCCTCTCTTATCCTATCAGCAAAGTCAGACTGACAGCTCTGTCGCCATAGGGCAAAGTCAGCAGAACAGAAACACACACACATACACACACACACACATACAGCAGAGCAGAGCACATGGATTAAAATAAGCAGAGCTCATAGATTCAAATATACAGTATATACAGTGCCTTCAGAAGGTATTCATACCTCTTGACTTATTCCACATTGTTGTGTTACAGCCTGAACTCAAAACGGATTGAATATATATTTATATCTCACCAATCTACACACAATACCTCATAATGACAATATGAAAACATGTTTTTAGAAATGTTTTTAATTGTGCATGTTATTTTGGCATTAATACGTGTCACATATCAGTTTGCAAACAATGTAAAAATAATATGTATCGTGGAGTTAATACAGCCGCATACAAACATGGTCTCTTTTTTGTTTTCTTGAGTAAGGCAGCTCCAAAATGCAGGTGTTTCAGCCTACAGTAGCTCAGTGCTTTCTGTGGTGGTGGGCAAGCCAGCAAAAAATATTTAGCGTTGCGCCGTGATTGGCTCAGTGTTCGGTCACTCATGGGGACTTTATGTCACTGCCAAGTGTAAGAGGAGACCTTGAAAATACTAGCCCTTTGGGTGTTACATTAGAAGTGCCCATCCAAGAAGGCTCAAGGTCATTGGCCACAGATAAAATGACGTCAAATCACATTATATGTACAGTAGCATTGATTGGACTGATCATGTCAACATCATACTTTCACAATCTTAGCTAGCAGTCATCATCATGAATCAAGTCAACAATCCACTGGTAAATCCTTTTTAATCTTTGTCATGTGAAGAGAAATAATGAAGAGAAATTATAGATATGTATTGGTGCTCATTGGCCATTGCACATAAACGTTATACAAAACACGTTGGAAATCGCAAATTCAACGAGTGGTTTGGAAGAAATCAATGACAGTGGCTGTGTGGTCCCAAATCTGGGATTAAGGGTCTCTTTTCCAAGTTTAAAACGATAAACATTCAACATTGGACATGCTGTCAATTAAGCATTATTTGTGCTGCGCTCAAAACAACTGTTAACTTGGAACTACGAAAACGTCACTTCACTTCAGTGAGTTCAAGACAACTGGGAAGTCGGCAATAAATGAGTTCCGACTGGGAAAATACATTTTGAACGGTCATCCAATTCGGAATTGTAAATCTGGCCTCTGATGAAAGCACCATAAATCCAGAGAATGCCAGACTTTGATGACAAAACTTGCCAACGAAGGACCACCGTGCCACCTTCCTGTTTAAGTGAGCATAGTGAGTCCAAAAATGTATTGTATGCTGCTACATGCATGATGCAATATGCTAGGGAGATATGTATACTGTAGCTAAGTGTATGCTGTGTAGTAAAATGTCCGTAGTGCTTCAACCTAATAATTTGGTCTATTTCCATTCTTAATTTAGCCTACTGCTCTGACTGTTTTACTGTAGCCTATAACCTGTTTCAGAGAAATATAATCATTGAATATTGTAAGAGCTTTCATTGTCTGCTTATATGCCCCCTTTGTTAATCCTACGGTTCTGACTTAGTGTACAGGAAGAACACTGTAAGAATGGCCCATGTTCTGAATTATGTTGCTGTACATTTCAAAAGTGCTAAACAAATAGTTATATTGACTAACGTTACATTCGTCCTAGCTCTCTCTTGTGCTCACTCTCTCTCTAATCACGCACTCCACTCCAGTGACTATGCCATCGTCGCCATAACCTTCAACAGGAATGAAGGATCATTTTGAGAGAAAATGACAGAATGGAGGAGAGTAACTAGGGCAAGAATGCGAGTGGAGGAGGGGGTCTGGATCAGTCAGAGAGAGAAAGAGAAAATGAGAGAGGGATCGACAAAGGGGGTAGTTTCCATTCTATTATGATCAGCTCTGCTGCTCCTTACTGACGTTACGGTTCTGCAGGATGAAATTAAGACAACACACTAAACTCCTTATGAGATTTCCCTGAAATACCCTGAGTCCTGTCATGTACTGTGAGTGCAGAGACCAAGGTTATTATAGTAAACGAAAACTGAAACGAAAAAGAAAACGAAAACTAATCATGAAAAAACAATTTAGTAACTGAAATAAAATAACTAACAAATCTGTTTGAAAAACTAAAACTATTCTGAAACTATCTTTGACTCATGAATCATGAATTATCTTCAGTTTTAGTTTTTCTTCTAAACTTAGGGCATGTACTGTACTACTAAAGTAAAAAATAATGGGACTGGTGTAAAAATGGCCAAGAGAGAGTTTGCTACTCCCAGATTTTTTGCACCAGTCTTTGCACTATTCCTTTCAAATCCAAGTCACATTGAAATTGACTTTATCATTTAAACCTAACCTAACCCATGACCTGACCCATCACCTAATGTATTTACCAAAGAGTATCAATATGCTGACAAGAGATGGACCTCAATGTTCTAACAATAGGAATAAATGTCCGGAAAGGCAGAAGGCAGGCGGGAGGAGGCGGGAGGCTGGAACATTCTAGCCAATAAAATAGCAGATCCGCAGTTGAACAATGGGCACATCTCCGATATAACATAAAAGAAAATATATAATATTTCAAATGGCTTCAGCCTCCCTAAAAAATGTAACTAAATAATATACAACTAATACTAGCAAACTAGCAAATCAGGTCTGAAAATGAGCTGAAACTAAAGTGAATTGCAAATCCAAATAGAAAAACGAATAGAAATAAAAACTCATAGAAAAGCACTAAACTATAATAACCTTGGTACAGACATAGGGATATGCACACACACACACACACACACACACACACACACACACACACACACACACACACACACACACACACACACACACACACACACACACACACACACACACACACACACACACACACACACACACACACACACACACACACCAGAGAACAGGACTTTATTCTCTTCTCTCGCCATGCACAGTGACCTCAGACACACGCACGTATGCACACAAGCACACACGCAAGCACTCACACAAGCACACACGCAGACACACAGACAGACACACACACAGACCCACAAACACAGACACACACACAAACACACACACACTTGCTCCACCAGGAACCCAGATATCACTTACTGATGGAGTATGTGGATTCTCTCTTTCCCTCCCTCTTTGTTTTTCTCTGATAGCCCATCCTCCTCTTCTTGCTGCATTTCTCTTTGTCCTCTTTCCCTCCCTCCTTTCTTTACCCTCTCTCTATTTCTTCCTTTCTCTCCTGTCTCCCCCTACCACCTACCTTCCTTCCTCTCTCTGTCCCTGTGGTCTAGCTGATAGCTAATGGCGTCAGCACTTAGCTGCACTGTGTCTATCCCTGCCCAGGCCCAGGGTGGGGATGTTATCACTAGATTGTTATGCTGAGTCATGTCACAGATAAGCCCCTCTGTAACGTGCACGTGCGCACACACCCACACACCCACCCACCCACCCACTCACCCAGCCACACACACACGCACGCTCGCACGCACGCACGCACACACACACACACACACACACACACATTTGTCACAGAGATGATTACAAGGACACAATAAGACAAGTGCCACTCTAAGGTTTCTTTGTTTGTGGGTGTCAAATCAAATCAAATCAACATTTTATTTGTCACATACACATGGTTAGCAGATGTTAATGCGAGTGTAGCGAAATGCTTGTGCTTCTAGTTCCGACAATGCAGTAATAACCAACAAGTAATCTAACCTAACAATTTCACAACAACTACCTTATACACACAAGTGTAAAGGGATGAAGAATATGTACATAAAGATATATGAATGAGTGATGGTACAGAACGGCATACGCAAGATACAGTGGATGGTATAGAGTACAGTATATATATATGAGATGAGTAATGTAGGGTATGTAAACATATAAAAGTGGCATTGTTTAAAGTGGCTAGTGATACTTACACTGCTCAAAAAAAATAAAGGGAACACTTAAACAACACAATGTAACTCCAAGTCAATCACACTTCTGTGAAATCAAACTGTCCACTTAGGAAGCAACACTGATTGACAATAAATTTCACATGCTGTTGTGCAAATGAAATAGACAAAAGGTGGAAATTATAGGCAATTAGCAAGACATCCCCAAAAAAGGAGTGATTCTGCAGGTGGTGACCACAGACCACTTCTCAGTTCCTATGCTTCCTGGCTGATGTTTTGGTCACTTTTGAATGCTGGCGGTGCTCTCACTCTAGTGGTAGCATGAGACGGAGTCTACAACCCACACAAGTGGCTCAGGTAGTGCAAAATGACCTCCAGCAGGCCACAAATGTGCATGTGTCTGCTCAAACGGTCAGAAACAGACTCCATGAGGGTGGTATGAGGGCCCGACGTCCACAGGTAGGGGTTGTGCTTACAGCCCAACACCGTGCAGGACGTTTGGCATTTGCCAGAGAACACCAAGATTGGCAAATTCGCCACTGGCGCCCTGTGCTCTTCACAGATGAAAGCAGGTTCACACTGAGCACATGAGCACATGTGACAGACGTGACAGAGTCTGGAGACGCCGTGGAGAACGTTCTGCTGCCTGCAACATCCTCCAGCATGACCGGTTTGGTGATGGGTCAGTCATGGTGTGGGGTGGCATTTCTTTGTGGGGCCGCACAGCCCTCCATGTGCTCGCCAGAGGTAGCCTGACTGCCATTAGGTACCGAGATGAGATCCTCAGACCCCTTGTGAGACCATATGCTGACACATGCACATTTGTGGCCTGCTGGAGGTAATTTTGCAGGGCTCTGGCAGTGCACCTCCTTGCACAAAGGCGGAGGTAGCGGTCCTGCTGCTGGGTTGTTGCCCTCCTATGGCCTCCTCCACGTCTCCTGATGTACTGGCCTGTCTCCTGGTAGCGCCTCCATGCTCTGGACACTACGCTGACAGACACAGCAAACCTTTTTGCCACAGCTCGCATTGATGTGCCATCCTGGATGAACTGCACTACCTGAGCCACTTGTGTGGGTTGTAGACTCCGTCTCATGCTACCATTAGAGTGAGAGCACCGCCAGCATTCAAAAGTGACCAAAACATCAGCCAGGAAGCATAGGAACTGAGAAGTGGTCTGTGGTCACCACCTGCAGAATCACTCCTTTTTTGGGGGTGTCTTGCTAATTGCCTATAATTTCCACCTTTTGTCTATTTCATTTGCACAACAGCATGTGAAATTTATTGTCAATCAGTGTTGCTTCCTAAGTGGACAGTTTGATTTCACAGAAGTGTGATTGACTTGGAGTTACATTGTGTTGTTTAAGTGTTCCCTTTATTTTTTTGAGCAGTGTATATTACATAAAGATGGCAAGATGCAGTAGATGATATAGAGTACAGTATATACATATGAGATGAGTAATGTAGGATATGTAAACATTATATTAAGTGGCATTGTTTAAAGTGGCTAGTGCTACATGTTTTACATAAATTTTCCATTAATAAAGTGGCTGGAGTTGAGTCAGTATGTTGGCAGCAGCCACTCAATGTTAGTGGTGGCTGTTTAGCAGTCTGATGGCCTTGAGATAGAAGCTGTTTTTCAGTCTCTCGGTCCCTGCTTTGATGCACCAGTACTGACCTCGCCTTCTGGATGATAGCGGGGTGAACAGGCAGTGGCTCGGGTGGTTGTTGTCCTTGATGATCTTTATGGCCTTCCTGTGACATCGGGTGGTGTAGGTGTCCTGGAGGGCAGGTAGTTTGCCCCCGGTGATGCGTTGTGCAGACCTCACTACCCTCTGGAGAGCCTTACGGTTGTGGGCGGAGCAGTTGTCGTACCAGGCGGTGATACAGCCCGAAAGGATGCTCTCGATTGTGCATCTGTAAAAGTTTGTGAGTGCTTTTGGTGACAAGCCGAATTTCTTCAGCCTCCTGAGGTTGGAGAGGCGCTGCTGCGCCTTCTTCACCACGCTGTCTGTGTGGGTGGACCAATTCAGTTTGTCCGTGATGCGTACGCCGAGGAACTTAAAACTTACTACCCTCTCCACTACTGTCCTGTCGATGTGGATAGGGGGGTGCTCCCTCTGCTGTTTCCTGAAGTCTACGATCATCTCCTTTGTTTTGTTGACGTTGAGTGTGAGGTTATTTTCCTGACACCATACTTCGAGGGCCTTCACCTCCTCCCTGTAGGCCGTCTCGTCGTTGTTGGTAATCAAGCCTACCACTGTAGTGTCGTCTGCAAACTTGATTATTGAGTTGGAGGCGTGCATGGCCCCGCATTCGTGGGTGAACAGGGAGTACAGGAGAGGGCTCAGAACGCACCCTTGTGGGGCCCCAGTGTTGAGGATCAGCGGGGTGGAGATGTTGTTACCTACCCTCACCACCTGGGGGGCGACCCGTCAGGAAGTCTAGTACCCAGTTGCACAGGGAGGGGTCGAGACCCAGGGTCTCGAGCTTGATGATGAGTTTGGAGGGTACTATGGTGTTAAATGCTGAGCTGTAGTCGATGAACAGCATTCTGACATAGAGGTATTCCTCTTGTCCAGATGGGTTAGAGAAGTGTGCAGTGTGGTTGCGATTGCGTCGTCTGTGGACCTATTGGGGAGGTAAGCAAATTGGAGTGGGTCTAGGGTGTCAGGTAGGGTGGAGGTGATATGGTCCTTGACTAGTCTCTCAAAGCACTTCATGATGACGGAAGTGAGTGCTACGGGGCGGTAGTCGTTTAGCTCAGTTACCTTAGCTTTCTTGGGAACAGGAACAATGGTGGCCCTCTTGAAGCATGTGGGAACAACAGACTGGGATAAGGATTGATTGAATATGTCCGTAAACACACCAGCCAGCTGGTCTGCGCATGCTCTGAGGACACGGCTGGGGATGCCGTCTGGGCCTGCAGCCTTGCGAGGGTTAACACGTTTAAATGTTTTACACACGTCGGCTGCAGGGAAGGAGAGTGCGCAGGTTTTGGTAGCGGGCTGTGTCAGTACTGTATTGTCCTCAAAGCGAGCAAAGGAGTTGTTTAGTCTCTCTGGGAGCAAGACATTCTGGTCCGCGACGGGGCTGGTTTTCTTTTTGTAATCCGTGATTGACTGTAGACCCTGCCACATACCTCTTGTGTCTGAGCCGTTGAATTGCGACTCTACTTTGTCTCTATATTGACGCTTAGCTTCTTTGATTGCCTTGCGGAGGGAATAGTTACACTGTTTATATTCGGTCATGTTTCCGGTCACCTTGCCCTGGTTAAAAGCAGTGGTTCGGGCTTTCAGTTTCTCCGAATGCTGCCATCAATCCACGGTTTCTGGTGTGGGAATGTGTTAATAGTTGCTGTGGGTACGACACCGCCGATGCACTTGTGTGTATGTGTGTGTGTGTGTGTCTGTGTGTGTGTTTGTGTGTGTGTGTGTGTGTGTGTGTGTGTGTGTGTGTGTGTGTGTGTGTGTGTGTGTGTGTGTGTGTGTGTGTGTGTGTGTGTGTGTGTGTATTAATGTGTGTGTAGCTCTGCCTACACACACCTGCTTGGAGTGTGCAGGCCGCAGCAGGCTGGAACAGGCTGGAACTGCGTCACAGAGTCTGCTTCCACGGCCTGTCTGGCCCCAGAGGGAGCTTCTATTTCAGCCTTTGCTCCAAGACAGTCCCAGGCCTTGAGACAAGCCCCAGGAGCCAAATGCCTCACACTACCTCTCTTCAGCTCTCTGCCTTTCCCCCTAACTCCCTCCCTCCCACTCTCTCTCTCT
Organism: Salvelinus fontinalis; assembly: GCF_029448725.1. Classification (NCBI taxonomy): domain Eukaryota; kingdom Metazoa; phylum Chordata; class Actinopteri; order Salmoniformes; family Salmonidae; genus Salvelinus; species Salvelinus fontinalis. The sequence goes on along the minus strand of NC_074670.1, from coordinate 29,626,681 downwards.
CCCGCCATCATCCTATTCTGCTGCCTTCTCTACTCATCCAACCATAGCGTTCTCAGTGCAGGATACACTCGTTTCAAAACAGTGATGTTTTGGATTGAAAGGCCTTCATCAGAACACTCCAAGTACAGTACAGACCAGACAATGTAAGGATATGATTTATATTAAATCTAAACTAGTAGGATGGGTATTTTACGAAAAACTAATGGCAGTGCAATAATACATAGACTTATACATACATAGTCTTACTCCAAAAAGCCATCTGGATTACATCACAGCATTAGTGCCAGACCAGCAGAGCTGATACGTGCTGTCTGAGACGTACATCTAATCCCTTTACTGTACGGCACTTTATACCGTAAATCCCTTTACTATACCTGTACAGCACTTTATACCGTAAATCCCTTTACTATACCTGTACGGCACCTTATACAATAAATCCCTTTACTATACTTGTGTGGCACCTTATACCATAAATCTCTTTACTATACATATACACTATAGAACCTATACCAAGGGCCAGGTGTTTTGGGGAACTTTTTGAGGCATTGTGCATTTACAGCATTGTCCAATAGTGTTGCTGCAGATAGGAAATCCTAGAAAATGTTCTGTAATTGACTCGAGTTGTCTCCAATCAATCAATCAATCAATGTCTGGTTGTGTGTGTGTCCAGCGACTGTCAAGCCAACAATTTCATTGTTATGAAAAGAGGTTTGAACCTCTTGATGGGCTCACTAGGTGTTTGGTTAAGGTTGATTCACTAGCCTCTTCCTTCAGGAGAGTGTGTCCCCAGTCTACCCACACGTGTACACACCTCTTGGATGGCCTCACGGGCGCCATCCCACTTCTGACACCAATGTAGCAAATTTGGGGGGTAGCCCTGACCGGTACTTGAACCCAGATATAGCGACTGTCAAGGCAGTACCTTAAATGTTATGCCAACACCAAGAGTTCCTATTGGCATAACAATTAAGGTGTTGGTTTGACAATCACTGGACCTAGGTTCAAGTCCAGGACGGGGCAACCCTCCCGAATTCACTACAATATACTTCCAAAGTTGCTTTCATTGACTCTGCCCCTAATTGTCCTATTTTTAGCTACAACTTCCAATTCCATTCGAGAGGATCAGCTTCAGCAAATTGAGGTGTAGAATCACTCATCTACAAATAGTATTCCCTGACAAATATTAGGTTTAGTGCGATAAAGGTTTGCAGATCTACACACAACTAGACATTGATTGATTGGAGGAGACAGCTTGTGTCAATTACCAAACATTTCCTAGGATTTCCTACCTGCAGCAACACTAGTGGACAATGCAGGTAAAATCACAGTGCCTCAAAACTCCTGGACCTGCCTATACCACATGTTCCTCTACTGTACAGTCTGAACCTACACAGAACCCTGGATGGAGAGAAATTGTGGGGGGCCTTGCTCAAGGGCAGGATCAGAGACCAGCAGCCTTCCAGTTCCATTGCCATTTTTGAACCAGAAACCTTCGGCTGCTGGCCCGCCTCTTCTAACCTCTAGACTACTGTACCTTATACCCCAACTGCCTCTACTGTCGGAGAGATAATACCATAACCCAGGGATCAACAACTACATTCAGCTGCAGGCCAGATTCGGACGCCATTTGGGGAACCCTGCCCTAACCCTTACACTGTAACTCTACTGTCTGACACATACATTTTATCCCCTGAGTGTACTTATCCCTCTTCACTTCAACACAATTAACTCACAAACATAATACACAGGTAAATACACAGTCTGGGAGATGCAACACAGAATACATCTATTGTCTGCTAGATACAAACCTACCAGATGCAACATAACAACAATACCAATAACCATATGGACATCAATAGCTATGTTAGCAGTAAGTAGCATATAGTGACATGTACACACACAGTTCCAGTAGTCGGTGTCTTATCTAACAAGAATACGTTTTCAAATACTCTGATTTACCCCTACATCCGTCCCTGTCTGAATCTGTTCCTTCAGTATCTGGCCCTGCTGTTACTGTGTGGATGCTGCTGCTGAGTGCGGTGCTGTGTCATGTCCCTGCATGGTGAGACTGGGGGAAGGGAAGTCAAGTACAAGAGAGGGAGGGAGGAGCTGCTCCACTCTGCCCTGAGAAAACACACCACCACTGGGCAGTGAGATGGGGCTGGGGAGAGAGTGGGGGAAGGGGGTGTGGGTATGGGTATGGGGTTAGTGAGGGGAACGGGGAATATGGAGCTGGGGGTCAGGTAGGGTGAAGGGGGTGTTTGTGGGGTTAAGTAGGGTAAGTGTTGTGGATGGGGGGTCTGGGGATGAAGGCTAGGGTGCTGGAGCTGGAACTAGGACTGGAGTGGGGATCACAGATAGACAGACACAGACAGACATGACCCAGCTCTACCTCTCTAATCCGTCGGTCTGTCGGTCTGTCTGCTTCCCACATGGCATTATAGAAGGTATCTATTATCCCTCCTTTACCAGCCTCTCTGTAACTCTTACATCTCCTCCCCTTCCTAGTGCCTCGCATAATCCTCCCCCTCCCTGTCTCTCCTCTGCCACCTCCACTCTACCTTGTCCTCCTTCCCTCTCTCATTTTCCCCTCACCCCCTTACCTGGTTCAGGCAGGCCTGTCTGCTCTGCTCCAAGCTCCGGATGTCTTTCTTTGGGGACAGATCTGTGAGAGCTCTCCCCCGGCATGGCTGTTTCTGGATCTCTTTGGCTCTGACGCAACAATAACTCCACACCACCCAGCAGCCAAGGTGAACAGAGAGAGAGTGCGCAGTAGAGGAAGGGGCAGAGAGAGAGAGAGAGAAAAAGGTTGAATGCTCAGCGTGCCTCTCTCTGTGGTGCAGCAGAGCAGTGATGATGCTATGAGTGAGAGTGTGTGTGGGTCTCGCGATGCTGCTAGTGTGTGTGTGTGTGTGTGGGCGCATATGTTTGTGTGGAATCTGAGAGGGAGCTGCAGTATTCTCTCTCATTCCCCAGCTGAGCAGCACTGCCTCCCTCCTCCCCTCCCTCTTTCCTTTCCATCCCTCTCTCCTTCCCATCCCTCTTTCCCTCCCTCCCTCCCTCCCTGGTGATGACTTGATACTCAGCGATGATGTCAGCAGATTTCTGCTGCTGTCTGAGTGCTGCCCCCATCCTTACAGGAAGGTACTGCAGAGACAGAGGGCTGGAGAGAGGGTGTGCGGAGAAGATGGGCTATTGCAGAAAAAGTGATGGAGGAAATAACGGTAGTGAAAGGGAGATTGAAGGAGAGAGTTACAAAGAAAGAAAAGAGAGGGAGACTTTCAGTCTCCTCCTTCCCCCTTTCCATTTGTTCGCCCCAAACCCCACAGATCAATGGCAGTCTCCATGGCAACCCCAAGCTTCCCACGCTGGGTGCGTGAGTATGTGTGTGTATCAGGGGGTTGCTGCCTCTGCTCTGCCAGCTCAACAGAATCCCCTGTCTCCTCTCTCTGTCAATTCCAGCCCGGCTGGCATTCATACATCAGCGGTAATATCCTCCTCTCTCATCTGCTTACTCATATTTCCCTGCTCCTCGCTCACCTGAGGTCAGCAACATACAGAAACACACTCCCCTCAGACAGGACCTGGTCTCTATGACAACAGTCAATACTGGGACTGCTGGCTGGCTGGGCTCAGCAGTGATGATCAATCAGTCAATAAACCAACCAATCAATGGAGTTAGCAGCGAACTCTCTATACCGCAACATGAGCTCAACACTCATGGGGCCAGAGTTCAAAAGGAACCATCTGAGCCTTTTTCATTATAACATATTTACATTATTTACATATATGTTGGAACTGCTACAGAAATATAATATGTAGATCAGTCATGGTTCTCTCATGTCAGTTCTACAGCTAATTACTGTCATGTGTTACATTCTAGGCAGTGATGTAAAGTACTTAAGTAAAAATACTGCTCTTAAACGCTAGTAAAACTAAATGCATGCTCTTACACCGATCGCTGCCATACCCGCCTGCCCGACTAGCATGACTACTCTGGACGGTTCTGACTTAGAATATGTGGACAACTACAAATACCTAGGTGTCTGGCTAGACTGTAAACTCTCCTTCCAGACTCATATTAAGCATCTCCAATCTAAAATTAAATCTAGAATCGGCTTCCTATTTCGCAACAAAGCATCCTTCACTCACGCTGCCAAACATGCCCTCGTAAAACTGACTATCCTACCGATCCTCTACTTCGGCGATGTCATTTACAAAATAGGCTCCAACACTCTACTCAGCAAACTGGATGCAGTCTATCACAGTGCCATCCGTTTTGTCACCAAACCCCCATATACCACCCACCCCTGCGACCTGTATGCTTTCGTCGGCTGGCCCTCGCTACATATTCGTCGCCAGACCTACTGGCTCCAGGTCATCTATAAGTCTTTGCTAGGTAAAGCTCTGCCTTATCTCAGTTCACTGGTCACCATAACAACACCCACCCGTTGCACACACTCCAGCAGGTATATCTCACAGGTCATCCCCAAAGCCAACACCTCCTTTGGCTGCCTTTCCTTCCAGTTCTCTGCTGCCAATAACTGGAACGAACTGCAAAAATCGCTGAAGTTGGAGACTTATATCTCCCTCACTAACTTTAAGCATCAGCTATCTGAGCAGCTTACCGATCGCTGCAGCTGTACATAGCCCATCTGTAAATAGCCCATACAACTACCTACCTCAGCCCCATATTGTTTTTATTTACTTATTTGCTCTTTTACACACCAGTATTTCTACTTACACATCATCATCCGCACATCTATCACTCCAGTGTTAATTTGCAAAATTGTAATTACTTCGCTACTATGGCCTATTTATTTAAAAGACAGGAAAACTGTCCAATTCACACACTTATCAAGATAACATCCCTGGTCATCCCTACTGCCTCTGATCTGGCGGACTCACTAAACACACACGCTTTGTTTGTAAACAATGTCTTAGTGTTGGAATGTGCCCCTAGCTCTACGTAAATTAAAATGTTGCCATTTGGTTAGCTTAATATACATTTGAAATTATTTATACTCTTACTAATATTTTAGTAATTTTTATTTAACCTTTATTTAACTAGGCAAGTCAGTTAAGAACAAATTCTTATTTACAATGACGGCCTAGTGGGTAAACTTCCTTGTTCAGGGGCAGAACGACAGATTTTTACTTTGTCAGCTCATGGATTCAATCTAGCAACCTTTTGGTTACTGGCCCAACGCTCTAACCACTAGGCTACCTGCTGCCCCATTACATGTACTTTTGATACTTAAGTATATTTAAAACCAAATACTTTTAGACATTAACTCAATCGGTATTTTACTGGGTGACTTTCACTTTAGTCATTTTCTATTAGGGTATGGACAGTTTGATTTCACAGAAGTGTGATTGACTTGGAGTTACATTGTGTTGTTTAAGTGTTCCCTTTATTTTTGGAGCAGTGTATATTTTTTTAAATCCAAAACATGCATCCTGTTTACAATAAAAGCACTAAAGTAAAACATCAGAAAATGTGGCAAAGAAATAAACATTATGTCCTGAATACAAAGCGTTATGTTAGGGGCAAATCCAACAACACATCACAGAGTACCACTCTTCATATTTTCAAGCATGGTGGTGGCTGCATCTAGCCATACATGATGTCTTCATAGGTGGTTTGAAGCCCGATACAAATCTGATTCCTGCCCATGTGACTTGTGTCTGAATGTCAAATCTGATTCGTGGCCATGTGACTTGTGTCTGAATGTCAAATCTGATTTATTTGCTCTCAAGGTGGCTTTTTAGACTGTTATTTTCCATATCTTGTTGCTAGCTACTCCGTTGACAGTTTGACAGGAATACATGGTAGCTAATTAGCTTGTTAATTGTTTAAACAAATTAGTGAATGCGCTATAAGGCTAAAGAGCTATCCAGCTAGCTAGTGGAGTGCCTTGGCTAGCCAAAAAGGTCTCGTTTCAAAAGTTGGATAATCTTATCCTTTGAGGCTTTAAAGGTGTTCTTACACTTGGATTTTATATATTCAAATCAACTGGAAAATAGTCAATGGCAAGCATTGTCACCTTTGCTTGCTACATAACTTCTGCATGATAGGAAGCATGAGCACCACCACCAATCAGCCTACATTACCGTGCACACCCGTCGTTACTATGGCAACTAGCGTAGCCATGTCATCAAATGACTGCTATCCGAACACACACAAATCCAATTTGGTCACTTGTAACTTGCTGTTTGGACAGTCTGTACCCCAAAACTGATTTGAGCATTAAGACCTGCTGTATAAACAAGGCTTTAGAGACTTACCCAGAAAGGTGCTTCTACAAAGTATTGGCTCTGGGGTGTGGATACTTAAGTTAACGAGACATACATTTTAATTTACGTGTTTTCACTTTGTCATTATGGGATAGTGTGTGTAGATGGGATTTTTTATTTATTTTTAATTCAGGCTGTAACAAAATGTAAATTAAGTCAAGGGGTATGAATACTTTCTGAAGGCACTGTATGGCACAGACCTCAACAGCTGTGTGTGAGCCGATCCCTTTTGGATACATTCAGCACCCCCCCACAAACACACCACTGACCAATGACGTTTGATAATAAATACGTATTATTAGCTGTAACTTGTGAAGAGAAGCATCCTCAGGCTGAATATCACACCTCCATCAGGATACCAATGATACCATAAAAGCTCATCCAACCCAATGTCCTCTCTAAAACACACTGAGGGAAGTCAGGACCTACCAGAGCCATAGATAATTGGCTTGTTCCACTTTGCAGGCGGATGATGTCTGACTGATCTACAAATAACCTTGCATCATAAATAACAACTTATTGTTATTTGTAGATCAGTCAGTCACAATTGACCCACAATGGATCACAGATTTGATGCTCTCATATACAGACAATGTTACAGTCATGGAACATCGGTGCCAACATGAAAGACAGTCTGTGGAACACGTATATCAAAATTAAAGCGTAAAATAATTTATTAAATCATATCACTCAAAGCTCATATTGATAATTTAATTAGACCACTCTATTCACAGGTGATACACAGCTTTTAACATTCATTGGGGCATGGATTCTATGATGCTGCTCTCTATTCTCGTTGAGTGTCACTTAGGGACACATATCCTTAGCAACAGAGGTCTTTCTTCCCTTGCTTTCTGCTGTAGGGCCCACTCTCTCTTTCTCCCTCTGTTTGCTCTCTTCAGCATACAGAACTCAGGGGCCATCTCCATGGTAACAAGGAAAGCCCCACGCATCGGCAAGGCAACCAAAGATAAAACAAGAAAAGAGATTTTCCACCGAGCGGCTTGTTTTAGAGTGGGTTGATTAGTGTGTGTGTGTGTGTGTGTGTGTGTGTGTGTGTGGTTGCTGTTCAGAGTTGTTTGTGACCAGATTGGTTCTGGTGAGCCGTCCTTGGCATCCTGGCTCTCCTCTTTCCAGTCCAATTGAGTCTAGAACTGAACCAGACTTCTGCTGTTTGGCCTAGTTCACTTCGCCATTTCCTCAGCAATGGCCTTCCCCATCTTATCCTTCACATACGCCCCTTTCTGCCAATCAGACTTCAGCTCCAGCCACTCATAGTATGGCACCTAGGGAGGGACAGAAAGTACAGATTCAGTGGTTTGTCTATCAATAATACTCTTTACCTTGCAATACTATAGCGGACATACACACAGTAGTGTTTTTATGCAAATCAGGTTTGGAGACAATCTAGAGGGTTTTCTCATTTGGGCAAAAGTCTATCCTCAGTCTTCTGTCCTCCATCCCCCAGAAACCAATAAGTGGTTGAGGAGTGTGTCAATTCGTTAGTAGGACGAGTGTCCTCCCCTCCTCAATAGCCATCTTTCATCGAGAATACTCATGTGTATCCTACCGCGGAAAAGTTTGGAAATCTGACACCAACTTTAAAATCAGCTTTTGTTTCGTCAGTAGAGAAAAACATGCACGTTTAAAAACGATATGATAGGGCCTCCCAAGTGACGCAGTGGTCTAAGGTACTGCATCGCAGTGCTTGAGGCATACTACAGACCCGGGTTCGATCCCAGGCTGTGTTACAGCTAGCCACAACCGGAGAGAACGTCAAGAGTGTGCAAAACTGTCGTCAAGAAAAGGGTGTCTACTTAAAAATATATTTATCTGTTTAACACTTTTTTGGTTACTACATGATTCCATGCGTGTTATTTCATAGTTTTGATGTCTTCACTATCATTCTACAATGTAGAAAATAGTAAAACGAAAAACCCTAGAATGAGTAGGTGTGTCCAAACTTGACTGGTACAGTGTGTGTGTGTATATATATATATATATATATATATATATATATATATATATATATATATATATATATATAAAAAGAAAAATGTAAAACAATATGCTACTTATTATTTTAATTATAAAAAGTCTTGAACAATTATCTAATTGGTAATGATCACTTCACACATTTATTTTGGGATCCACCACTGTAAACGTAATTTGCCTAATGACGTGCGAGGGGAGAAGGACAGTCTCATCAGTTTACTAGTTTACCCAGCATGCACCACAGTTCTCAGGCTAACGCAATTGGCCTAGATGAGAGAGCAGTAAGATTGGCTAATGCGATTGTTCTGGATGAGAGAGGGAGAGAGCGAGAGAGCTGGGATTGGCTAAGGAGCTTGGCCTAGATGAGAGAGCTGCTGCTGCTATTCTCCAGGCTACTGACTGACTATCAGGCCTTTTTATAACTGGCATCCTTCAGGGAGACAGACCAACCCGGCCCTGCATGATGCAGCATTACATCAGCATTAGATCGCTTTCTATAGCATTAGCTAGCCAACTTTAGCATCATACGATACACCGCTAGCCAGCATTAGCCACTAGAGTTAATTTCTTGAGGAAAACTGTCCTAGAGTTGGAAACAAACATTGTCGTTACCCTGAGTCCCATTGTTCTATCTTCCAAGCTATATTCACAATATTTTATACAATGGGTGTACAAAACATTAAGAACACCTGCTCTTTCCATGACAGACTGACCAGATGAAAGCTGTGACCCCCTATTGATGTCACTTGTTAAATCCACTTCAAATCAGTGTAGATTAAGGGGTGGAGACAGGTTAAAGAAGGATTTTTAAGCTTTGAGACATGGATTGTGTATGTGTGCAAAAGATTTTAGTGTCTTTGAACAGGGTATGGCAGAGGGTGCCAGGTGCTCCGATTTGTGTCAAGAACTGCTGGGTTTTTCCACACTCAACAGTTTCCCCGTGAGAACTCCCTGACAAAGGCCATGCAGCCGAAACACGTCAGAGTTTTACAACTTTGTTTCCATTGAACATGCCATACAAATAAAGGTATTTTAATTCATTATATGAAGAGTGCCTTGGTCCTCCTTTTTGTTTCCTGTGAGTATCAAGAATGGTCACCACCCAAAGTGGAGGTGGTGTGTATGCTGTGGTTAGGGTTTGTGTGTGCGATGGACAGTGACTGTCATAATGACTGCCAGAATGTCTCTTTCAGTCCACTGCCCCCTCTCTCCTAGTCATCCCTCCATACCTCTACAAGGATAAAGCCAGCCAGTTTGAGGTGCCGTCTCATCATGGTGAATCTTCCCAGCAGATCTTTACTCCTGGAGCCATAGTTAGGAAACTCCCAGGTCAGGAATGCTAACCTGCAAAGAGAAGGACTGTCAGAACACAAACGCACACACCCACCAACACAGACAACCTTCTTCCCTCACCTGCATGCCCCCTCAGGTAAGGACTTGGCTCCGCCTCCTCCAGGCAGGTGAGGGGCCGTCAGGGTCACCAGGTCCATTGGCTTCATTTCACTGTCCACCACCAGCTCTCCATCTTATTGGACACAACACGTCAGTCACCTGTTGTTCCAGCCTTAAAGTGTTTATGTGTGTGTGTGCGTGTATTCACCTATGGTCCAGCCATATATAGTGTTGACCCCGGTACGTAGGGCCTCTGCTTTCCCCCCCACCAGATTACCCAGGGCCCCCTTCAGCCCAGTCTGTAGAGGGGAGAGGGGGGAGTCCCGGCCGAGGGTGGAGGGAAGCAACATGGCCTCTGTAGGCAGGGTGGAGGACAGAGACTCTGGGTGTTCTAACTGGAGGGTAGCAATGATGTGGAGGAGTTTCAGGCGATAGTTCTCCACTCGAGACAGACTGCCTTCTGTAAAACAGCAATATAGCAACGCAACATAAAATCATCAGAATCACCCAAGTCTGTACAGCTGAGAAAGCACAGGGCTATTAACACAGAACATCAGTGGATCGGTCCTTTGCTGCCATCTCCTGTGGTGGACCAGTACTAGAGTGTGCATGTGTGTTTACCTGAGAGTTTGGCAACATGTGTGTGTTGAGTGAGGGCCGTGATGTGCTGGGGCTTGGCCTGCTGTAACACACACAGAGACCACACCACGTCTGTCTGCAGGAACGCCTCCAGGCTGGGGAGAACACCCTCCAGGGCAGAGTGGACCTACATACACACAGGAGGAGACAGATGACAAACACGGACTACATTCTGGGAAGGTACTCTAGCCAAAAGCCTCTTCCCCTCATCAGCTAAAGTTGATAGAACTGTAATGTGCAACACTGACATGACTGAGAACCGTCTGTTCTACACAATATTTATCCTTGAGTATCCAGGCTGCATCGCATCCGGCCGTGATTGGGAGTCCCATAGGGCGGAGCACCATTGGCCCAGCGTCGTCCGGGTTTGGCCGGGGTAGGTTGTCATTGTAAATAAGAATTTGTTCATAACTGACTTGCCTAGTTAAATAAAGGTTACAAAATAAATAAATAAACAGCATCAGGTAAATAAACAAACAAATTGCTACTCTCATTGTTTACCTTCTTGTAGAACTCCTCCCCTTTGCTGGGCTGGAAGTTGAGCCTGGCCAATGACATGAGCAGGTTACAAAGCTGCAGTGTGCTGTACTTCTGACTGTTCACGCTGTAGTGCTGAATAGTTTTTAAAAATCAAACAAAGGAAGAAAATAAGAGAGGATGAGTTAAGCAACATTGGTTAATCAAGAGGGCTAGGAGATGATCCTATCAGTTTGAGATGTGTTTAACGGTGTCTTAGTGTGTGCGGACCTCAGTGAATGCCTCAAACAATGGGAGATGGAGCCACTTGAGGAAGGCTAGTGATTTGGCGCAGCGAGTGACATCGGCAGAACTCATCTCTGGCATTCTGGGTAACAACTCGGCTGCCAATCGCTGGAAGACCTGGGAGTGGTGGAAATTCAACTTCCCTGAGAGAGAGAGAGAGAGAGAGAGAGAGAGAGCGAGAGAGAGCATTTAAAGCCCCCATGCAGTCTTTGTAATTTTATTGTGAAATTATCAAACTGTCGAACAAATCACTGTTCAATTAATGAAAATATTTTTTATAATTTATTTCCCTGAACCTCCTTTGGCACTTGAAATTGTCAGATTGTGTGAGCATTAGAAAATATAAAGATATTTACATACACAGCCCTGATTGGCTGATAGGATGGTCTAGAGCCCACCACTTACCCAGATGAACAATCATTGGTCTATTATAATCAGATCATGATGTGGGCCAAAAGTTCCATCTCGCCTGAACAGGCTGAAATTCCAGGGGCCTCATTCATCAAACGTGTGTACATGTCTTTCTCAATTCTGGCGTACTTGGAGATTCTAGGATTTGCGTGTACCTCAAATTATTGGGATTTATCAAACTGTCACAGGCAAGCAACATATACACGTTTTCATATATATATATATATATATATATATATATATATATATATATATATATATATAAAATCATTGAACACTTAAATAATGGCGCCGGAGAGGATGGCTGTGGCGGGCTCCTAACCAACTGTGTTATTCTGTTAGTAACTTATTTTAACATAAAGTCGCTGCTACTGTCTCTTATGACCGAAAAGAGCTTCTGGACATCAGAACAGCAATTACTCACCTCGAACTGGACAAATATTTTCTTTAAAAAGAGTCCGACCTGAAGGATATACTGCTTCTCCAGGCCCAAAATCCTGTCATTCGTGTGAAGAAAAGACAGAAATACAGGGGGCGAAGGTCGGGGTGCCTTGTGAGGATTCGTAGGCGAGTTAGTAAATCAACACAAGCATGAAATCAAAGTTTTTGTCACATGCGCCGAATACAACAGTGAAATGCTTACTTACTAACCAACAGTACGATTTTTAAATAAAAAATTGGTATTAGGTGAACAATAGATAAGTAAAGAAATAAAAACCAGTGAAAAATAACAGTAGCGAGGCTATATACAGGCACCAGTTAGTCGGGCTAATTGAGGTAGTATGTACATGTAGGTATGGTTAAAGTGACTATGCATATATGATAAACAGAGTAGCAGCAGCGTAAAATAGGGGTTTGGGGGGGGGGGGGGCGACGACAATGCAAATAGTCCTGGTAGCCATTTGATTACTTGTTCAGGAGTCTTATGGCGTCTTATGGCTTGGGGGTAAAAATAGTTGAAAAGCCTTTTTGTGCTAGACTTGGCGCTCCAGTACCACTTGCCATGCTGTAGCAGAGAGAACATTCTATGACCGGGGTGTCTGGGGTCTTCGAAAAAAATGTAGGGCCTTCCCAACACCACCTAATGTAGAGGTCCTGGATGGCAGGCAGCTTAGCCCCAGTGATGTACTGGGCCGTACGCACTACCCTCTGTAGTGCCTTGCGGTCGGAGGCCGAGCAGTTGCACTACCAGGCAGTGATGCAACCAGTCAGGATGCTCTTGATGGTGCAGCTGTAGAACCAATGCCAAAGTCAGCCTCCTGAGGGGGAATTGGCTTTGCGTGCCATCTTCACGACTGTCTTGGTGTGTTTGGACCATGATAGTGTGTTGGTGATGTGGACACCAAGGAACTTGAAGCTCTCAACCTGCTCCACTACAACCCTGTTGATGAGAATGGGGGAGTGCTCAGTCCTCCTTTTCCTGTAGTCCACAATCATCTCCTTTGTCTTGATTATGTTGAGGGATAGGTTGTTATTCTGGCAAAAACCGGCCAGGTTTCTGACTTCCTCCCAGTAGGCTGTCTCGTTGTTGTGGCCTACCACTGTTGTGTCATCGGCAAACTTAATGATGGTGTTGGAGTCGTGCCTGGCCACGCAGTCGTGGATGAACAGGGAGTACAGGAGGGGACTGAGCACGCACCCCTGAGGGGCTCCAGTGATGAGAATCAGCGTGCAGATGTGTTGCTACCTACCCTCACCACCTGGGGGCAGCCCGTTAGGAAGTCCAGGATCCAGTTGCAGAGGGAGGTGTTTAGTCCCAGGATCCTTAGCTTAGTGATGAGCTTAAAGGGTACTATGGTGTTGAACGCTGAGCTGTAGTCAATGAATAGCATTCTCACGTAGGTGTTCCTTTTGTCCAGGTGGGAAAGGGAAGTGTGGAGTGCAATAGACATGGCATCATCTGTGGATCTGTTTTGGCGGAATGCAAAATGTAGTGGGTCTAGGGTTTCTGGGATAATGGTGTTAAAGTGAGCCATTACCAGCCTTTCAAAACACTTCATGGCTACGGATGCGAGTGCTACGGGTCTGTAGTCACTTAGGCAGGTTGCCTTAGGGTTCTTGGGCACAGGGACTATGGTGGTCTGCTTGAAACATGTTGGTATTACAGACTTAGTGAGGGATATGTTGAAAATGTCAGTGAAGACGCCTGCCAGTTGGTCAGCACATGCCCGGAGCACACGTCCTGGTAATCCGTCTGGCATTGCGGCCTTGTGAATGTTGACCTGTTTAAAGGTCTTACATCGGCTACGGAGAGCGTGATCACACAGTCGTCTGAAACAGCTCTCATGCATGCCTCAGTGTTGCTTGCCTCGAAGCGAGCATAGAAGTAATTTAGCTCGTCTGATAGGCTTGTGTCACTGGGCAGCTTGCGGCTGTGCTTCCCTTTGTAGTCTGTAATAGTTTGCAAGCCCTGCCACATCCGACGAGCGTCAGAGCCAGTGTAGTACAATTCAATCTTAGCCCTGTATTGGCGCTTTGCCTGTTTGATGGTTCGTCGGAGGGCATAGCAGCATTTCTTATAAGCTTCCGGGTTAGAGTCCCGCACCTTGAAAGCATCAGCTCTACTCTTTAGCTCAGGGCAAATGCTGCCTGTAATCTATGGCTTCTAGTTGGGGTATATACGTATAGTCACTGTGGGGACGACGTCCTCGATACACTTACTGATAAAGCCAGTGACTGATGTGGTGTACTCCTCAATGCCATCGGAAGAATCCTGGAACATGTTCCAGTCTGTGTTAGCAAAACAGTCCTGTAGTTTAGCATCTGCTTCTTCTGACCACTTTTTTTTAATAGACCGAGTCACTGGTGCTTCCTGCTTTAATTTTTGCTTGTAAGCAGGAATCAGGAGGATAGAATTGGGGTCAGATTTACCAAATGGAGGGCGAGGGAGAGCTTTGTATGCATCTCTGTGCGTGGAGTACAGGTGATCTATAATTTTTTCCCCTTTGGTTGCGCATTTAACATGTTGATAGAAATTAGGTAAAACTGATTTAAGTTTCCCTGCATTAAAATCCCCAGCCACTAGGTGCGCCACCTCTGGGTGAGCGGTTTCCTGTTTGCTTATTTCCTTATACAGCTGACTGAGTGCAGTCTTAGTGCCAGCATCCATCTGTGTTGGTAAATAAACAACCACGAACAGTATGGATGAAAACTCTTGGCAAATAGTGTTGCAAACCTAAATCTGATTTACCTCATTTCTACCAGCATGTCACAAAAAAACATACAAAGCTTTCTCCAGCAAATCATTTGGCAAATCTGACCATAATTCTACCCTCCTAATTCCTGCTTACAAGCAAAAACTAAAGTAGGAAGTACCAGTGACTCGCTCAATACGGAAGTGGTCAGATGACGCGGATGCGTGGCTTCTGGAGGGAAATGCTGTAGGAATGCTCAACTGGTGTCGCTCATTCAGCCGACACAAACTTTCAACTGGTTTTCCCCATTAAGCGGCGAGTCGGAGTCTGAGGCCAAGCCTTCTCTTGTCTCTACTCCTCCCGTTACGGGGTCTGAGACGGCGAAGCTTCCCACAATTAGCTCGGACAAATTGAAAACCCTAGTCATTGGCGACTCCATTACCCGCAGTATTAGACTTAAAACGAATCATCCAGCGATCATACACTGTTTACCAGGGGGCAGGGCTACCGACGTTAAGGCTAATCTGAAGATGGTGCTGGCTAAAGCTAAAACTGGCGAGTGTAGAGAGTATAGAAATATTGCTATCCACGTCGGCATCAACGATGTTAGGATGAAACAGTCAGGGCACCAAGCGCAACATAGTTTCAGCGTGTAAATCAGCTAGAAAGATGTGTCAGCATCGAGTAATTGTCTCTGGCCCCTCCCAGTTAGGGGGAGTGATGAGCTCTACAGCAGTCTCACAACTCATCACTGGTTGAAAACTGTTTTCTGCCCCTCCCAAAATATAGAATTTGTAGATAATTGGCCCTCTTTCTGGGACTCACCCACAAACAGGACCAAGCCTGGCCTGCTGAAGAGTGACGGAATCCATCCTAGCTGGAGGGGTGCTCTCATCTTATCTACCAACATAGAGCCCTGTCTAACTCCTCTAGCTCCACAATGAAATAGGGTGCAGGCCAGGCAGCAGGCTGTTAGCCAGCCTGCCAGCTTAGTGGAGTCTGCCACTAGCACAGTCAGTGTAGTCAGCTCAGCTATCCCCATTGAGACCGTCTCTGTGCCTCGACCTAGGTTGGGCAAAACATGGCGGTGTTCGCCTTAGCAATCTCACTAGGATAAAGACCTCCTCCATTCCTGCCATTTTTGAAAGAGATCGTGATACCTCACATCTCAAAATAGGGCTACTTAATGTTAGATACCTCACTTCAAAGGCAGTTAAAGTCAATGAACTAATCACTGATCATAATCTTGATGTGATTGGCCTGACAAACATGGCTTAAGCCTGATGAATTTACTGTGTTAAATGAGGCCTCACGTCCTGGTTACACTAGTGACCATATCCCCCGTGCATCCCGCAAAGGCGGAGGTGTTGCTAACATTTAAAACCGCAAATTTCAATTTACAAAAAAAAAAAGAAGTTGTTTTCGTCTTTTGAGCTTCTAGTCATGAAATCTGAGGCCTACTCAATCACTTTTTATAGCTACTGTTTACAGGCCTTCTGGGCCATATACAGCGTTCCTCACCGAGTTCCCTGAATTCCTATCGGACCTTGTAGTCATAGCAGATAAAATTCTAATTTTTGGTGATTATAATATTCACATGGAAAGTCCACAGACCCACTCCAAAACGCTTTCGGAGGCATCATCGACTCAGTGGGTTTTGTCCAACATGCCTCTGGACCTACTCACTGTCACAGTCATACTCTGGACCTAGTTTTGTCCTATGGAATAAATGTTGTGGATCTTAATGTTTTTCCTCATAATCCTGGACTATCAGAACACCATTTTATTATGTTTGCAATCGCAACAAATAATCTGCTCAGACCCCAAACAAGGAGCATCAAAAGTCGTGCTATAAATTCTCAGACAACCCAAAGATTCCTTGATGCCCTTCCAGACTCCCTCTGCCTACCCAAGGACGTCAGAGGACAAAAATCAGTTAACCACCTAACTGAGGAACTACATTTTTTTTATTTTACCCCCAATTTTCGTGGTATCCAATTGCTAGTAATTACTATCTTGTCTCATCGCTACAACTCCCGTACGGGCTCGGGAGAGTCGAAGGTCGAAAGCCATGCTCTTTAAATCTGCATATTCCTCCAAAGCTCAGTTGTCCTGAGTCTGCACAACTCTGCCAGAACCTAGGATCAAGGGACACACTCAAGTGTTTTAGTACTTTATCTCTTGATACAATGATGAAAATAATCATGGCCTCTAAACCTTCAAGCTGCATACTGGACCCTATTCCAACTAAACTACTGAAAGAGCTGCTTCCTGTGCTTGGCCCTCCTATGTTGAACATAATAAGTGGCTCTCTATCCATCGGATGTGTACCAAACTCACTAAAAGTGGCAGTAATAAAGCCTCTCCTGAAAAAGCCAAACCTTGACCCAGAAAATATTTCTTTTTAAACTAATCGGCCTATATCGAATCTTCCATTCCTCACATTTCTTTTTGAAAAAGCTGTTGCGCAGCAACTCACTGTCTCCCTGAAGACAAACAATGTATACGAAATGCTTCAGTCTGGTTTTAGACCCCATCATAGCACTGAGACTGCACTTGTGAAGGTGGTAAATTACCTTTTAATGGTGTCAGACCAAGGCTCTGCATCTGTCCTCGTGCTCCTAGACCTTAGTGCTGCTTTTGATACCATCGATCACCACATTCTTTTGGAGAGATTGGAAACCCAAATTGGTCTACACGGACAAGTTCTGGCCTGGTTTAGATGTTATCTGTCGGAAAGATATCAGTTTGTCTCTGTGAATGGTTTGTCCTCTGACAAATCAACTGTACATATCGGTGTTCCTCAATGTTCCGTTTTAGGACCACTATTGTTTTCACTATATATATATATATATATATATACACTGCTCAAAAAAATAAAGGGAACACTTAAACAACACAATGTAACTCCAAGTCAATCACACTTCTGTGAAATCAGACTGTCCACTTAGGAAGCAACACTGATTGACAATAAATTTCACATGCTGTTGTGCAAATGGAATTGACAAAAGGTGGAAATTATAGGCAATTAGCAAGACACCCCCCAAAACAGGAGTGATTCTGCAGGTGGTGACCACAGACCACTTCTCAGTTCCTATGCTTCCTGGCTGATGTTTTGGTCACTTTTGACTGCTGGCGGTGCTCTCACTCTAGTGGTAGCATGAGACGGAGTCTACAACCCACACAAGTGGCTCAGGTAGTGCAGTTCATCCAGGATGGCACATCAATGCGAACTGTGGCAAAAAGGTTTGCTGTGTCTGTCAGCGTAGTGTCCAGAGCATGGAGGCCCTACCAGGAGACAGGCCAGTACATCAGGAGATGTGGAGGAGGCCGTAGGAGGGCAACAACCCAGCAACAACCCATGCACATTTGTGGCCTGCTGGAGGTCATTTGAAGGGCTCTGACAGTGCACCTCCTTGCACTAAGGCAGAGGTACCGGTCCTGCTGCTGGGTTGTTGCCCTCCTACGGCCTCCTCCACGTCTCCTGATGTACTGGCCTGTCTCCTGGTAGGGCCTCCATGCTCTGGACACTACACTGACAGACACAGCAAACCTTTTTGCCACAGTTCGCAATGATGTGCTATCCTGGATGAACTGCACTACCTGAGCCACTTGTGTGGGTTGTAGACTCCGTCTCATGCTACCACTAGAGTGAGAGCACTGCCAGCATTCAAAAGTGACCAAAACATCAGCCAGGAAGCATAGGAACTGAGAAGTGGTCTGTGGTCACCACCTGCAGAATCACTCCTTTATTGGGGGTGTCTTGCTAATTGCCTATAATTTCCACCTTTTGTCTATTCCATTTGCACAACAGCATGTGAAATTTATTGTCAATCAGTGTTGCTTCCTAAGTGGACAGTTTAATTTCACAGAAGTGTGATTGACTTGGAGTTACATTGTGTTGTTTAAGTGTTCCCTTTATTTTTTGGAGCAGTGTATTTTACCTCTTGGGGATGTCATTCGAAAACATAATGTTAACTTTCACTGCTATGCGGATGACACACAGCTGTACAATTCAATGAAACATGGTGAAGCCCCAAAATTGCCCTCGCTAGAAGCCTGTGTTTCAGACATAAGTGGATGGCTGCAAACTTTCTACTTTTAAACTCGGACAAAACAGAGATGCTTGTTCTAGGTCCCAAGAAACAAAGAGATCTTCTGTTGAATCTGACAATTAATCTTGATGGTTGTACAGTCGTCTCAAATAAAACTGTGAAGGACCTCGGCGTTACTCTGGACCCTGATCTCTCTTTTGACGAACATATCAAGACTGTTTCAAGGACAGCTTTTTTCCATCTACGTAACACTGCAAAAATCTGAAACTTTCTGTCCAAAAATGATGCAGAAAAATGTATCCATGCTTTTGTTACTTCTAGGTTAGACTACTGCAATGCTCTACTTTCCGGCTACCCGGATAAAGCACTAAATAAACTTCAGTTAGGATTCTATCAGCCGTATTTAGCACTGACTAGAACCCCAAAATGTGATCATATTACTCCAGTGCTAGCCTCCCTACACTGGCTTCCTGTTAAGGCAAGGGCTGATTTCAAGATTTTACTGCTAACCTACAAAGCATTACATGGCTTGCTCCTACCTATCTTTCCGATTTGGTCCTGTGTACATACCTACACATACGCTACGGTCACAAGACGCAGGCCTCCTAATTGTCCCTAGAATTTCTAAACAAACAGCTGGAGGCAGGGCTTTCTCCTATAGAGCTACATTTTTATGGAATGGTCTGCCTACCCATGCGAGAGAAGCAGACTCGATCTCAACCTTTAAGTCTTTACTGAAGACTCATCTCTTCAGTGGGTCATATGATTGAGTGTAGTCTGGCCCAGGATTGTGAAGGTGAACGGAAAGGCACTGGAGCCACGAACTGCCCTTGCTGTCTCTGCCTGGTCGGTTCCCCTCTCTCCACTGGGATTCTCTGCCTCTAACCCCATTACAGGGGCTGAGTCACTGGCTTACTGGTGCTCTTTCATGCCGTCCCTAGGTGGGGTGCATCACTTGAGTGGGTTGAGTCACTGACGTGGTCTCCCTGTCTGGGTTGGCGCCCCCCCCCCCCCCCCCTTGGGTTGTGCCGTGGCGGAGATCTTTGTGGGCTATACTCGGCCTTGTCTCAGGATGGTAAGTTGGTGGTTGAAGATATCCCTCAAGTGGTGTGGGGGCTGTGCTTTGGCAAAGTGGGTGGGGTTACATCCTTCCTGTTTGGCCCTGTCCGGGGGTATCATCGGATGGGGCCAGTGTCTCCTGACCCCTCCTGTCACAGCCTCCAGTATTTATGCTGCAGTAGTTTGTGTCGGGGGGCTAGGGTCAGTTTGCTATATCTGGAGTACTTCTCCTGTCTTATCCGGTGTTCTGTGTGAATTTAAGTATGCTCTCTCTAACTCTCTCTCGGAAGACCTGAGCCCTAGGATCATGCCTCAGGACTACCTGGCATGATGACTCCTTGCTGTCCCCAGTCCACCTGGCCGTGCTGCTGCTCCAGTTTCAACTGTTCTGCCTATGGCTATGGAACCCTGACCTGTTCACCTGACGTGCTACCTGCCCCAGACCTGCTGTTTTCAACTCTCAAGAGACAGCAGGAGCGGTAGAGATACTCTCAATGATCGGCTATGAAAAGTCAACTGACATTTACTCCTGAGGTGCTGATTTGCTGCACCCTCGACAACTACTGTGATTATTATTATTTGACCATGCTGGTCATTTATGAACATCTTGGCCATGTTCTGTTATAATCTCCACCCGGCACAGCCAGAAGAGGACTGGTCACCCCTCATAGCCTGGTTCCTCTCTAGGTTTCTTCCTAGGTTTTGGCCTTTCTCGGGAGTTTTTCCTAGCCACCGTGCTTGTACACCTGCATTGCTTGCCGTTTGGGGTTTTGGGCTGGGTTTCTGTACAGCACTCCTACCATACCTTTGTCTGTACATTATTCCTTTAAACTATTTTATCGCCCCCAGAAACTTCCTTTTACTCTCTGCTCTAGTAGCTCTAGGCGACCAATTCTCATAGCTTTTAGCCGTACCCTTATCCTACTCCTCCTCTGTTCCTCTGGTGATGTAGAGGTGAATCCAGGCCCTGCAGTACCTGGCTCCACTCCTATTCCCCAGGCGCTCTCTTTTGATGACTTCTGTAACCGTAATAGCCTTGGCTTCATGCATGTTAACATTAGAAGCCTCCTCCCTAAGTTTGTTTTGTTCACTGCTTTAGCACACTCTACCAACCCGGATGTTTTAGCCGTGTCTGAATCCTGGCTTAGAAAGACCACCAAAAATTCAGACATTTTTATCCCCAATTACAAGATTTTCAGACAAGATAGAACGGCCAAAGGGGGCGGTGTTGCAATCTACTGCAAAGACTGCCTGCAGAGTTCTGTTTTACTATCCAGGTCTGTTCCCAAACAATTTGAACTTCTACTTTTAAAAATCCACCTCTCTAAAAACAAGTCTCTCACCGTTGCCGCCTGCTATAGACCACCCTCTGCCCCCAGCTGTGCTCTGGACACTATATGTGAACTGATTGCCCCCCATCTATCTTCAGAGCTCGTGCTGCTAGGCGACCTAAATTTGAACATGCTCAACACCCCAGCCACCCTACAATCTAAGCTTGATGCCCTCAATCTCACACAAATTATCAATGAACCTACCAGGTACCACCCCAATTCCGTAAACACGGGTACCCTCATAGATATCATCCTAACAAACTTGCCCTCCAAATACACCTCTGCTGTTTTCAACCAAGATCTCAGCGATCACTGCCTCATTGCCTGCATCCGTAATGGGTCAGCGGTCAAACGACCTCCACTCATCACTGTCAAACGCTCCCTGAAACACTTCAGCGAGCAGGCCTTCCTAATCGACCTGGCCGGGGTATCCTGGAAGGATATTGATCTCATCCCGTCAGTAGAGGATGCCTGGTCATTTTTTAAAAATGCCTTCCTCACCATTTTGAATAAGCATGCCCCATTCAAGAAATTTAGAACCAGGAACAGATATAGCCCTTGGTTCTCTCCTGACCTGACTGCCCTTAACCAACAGAAAAACATCCTATGGCGTTCTGCATTAGCATCGAACAGCCCCCGTGATATGCAACTTTTCAGGGAAGCCAGAAACCAATATACACAGGCAGTTAGAACAGCCAAGGCTAGCTTTTTCAAGCAGAAATTTGCTTCCTGCAACACAAATTCAAAAAAGTTCTGGGACACCGTAAAGTCCATGGAGAATAAGAACACCTCCTCCCAGCTTCCAACCGCTCTGAAGATAGGAAACACTGTCACCACCGACAAATCCACTATAATTGAGAATTTCAATAAGCATTTTTCTACGGCTGGCCATGCTTTCCACCTGGCTGCCCCTACCCCGGACAACAGCACTGCCCTCCCCTCTGCTACTCGCCCAAGCCTTCCCCATTTCTATTTCTCCCAAATACAGTCAGCTGATGTTCTGAAAGAGCTGCAAAATCTGGACCCTTACAAATCAGCCGGGCTAGATAATCTGGACCCTTTCTTTCTAAAACTATCTGCTGAAATTGTTGCCACCCCTATTACTAGCCTCTTCATCCTCTCTTTCGTGTCGTCTGAGATCCCCAAAGATTGGAAAGCAGCTGCGGTTATCCCCCTCTTCAAAGGGGGGGACACCCTTGACCCTAACTGCTACAGACCTATATCTATCCTACCCTGCCTTTCTAAGGTCTTCGAAAGCCAAGTCAACAAACAGATTACCGACAATTTCGAATCACACCACACCTTCTCCGCTATGCAATCTGGTTTCAGAGCTGGTCATGGGTGCACCTCAGCCACGCTCAAGGTCATAAACGATATCGTAACCGCCATCGATAGGAAACAATACTGTGCAGCCGTATTCATTGACCTGGCCAAGGCTTTTGACTCTGTCAATCACCACATCCTCATTGGCAGACTCGACAGCCTTGGTTTCTCTAATGATTGCCTCGCCTGGTTCACCAACTACTTCTCTGATAGAGTTCAGTGTGTCAAATCGGAGGGTCTGTTGTCCGGGCCTCTGGCAGTCTCTATGGGGGTGCCACAGGGTTCAATTCTTGGACCAACTCTCTTCTCTGTTTACATCAATGATGTCGCTCTTGCTGCTGGTGATTCTCTGATCCACCTCTACGCAGACGACACTATTCTGTATACTTCTGGCCCTTCTTTTGACACTGTGTTAACAACCCTCCAGGCGAGCTTCAATGCCATACAACTCTCCTTCCGTGGCCTCCAACTGCTCTTAAATACAAGTAAAACCAAATGCATGCTCTTCAACCGATCGCTGCCTGCTCCTGCCTGCCTGTCCAACATCACTACTTTGGACGGCTCTGACTTAGAATATGTGGACAACTACAAATACCTAGGTGTCTGGTTAGACTGTAAACTCTCCTTCCAGACCCACATCAAACATCTCCAATCCAAAGTCAAATCTAGAATTGGCTTCCTATTCCGCAACAAAGCATCCTTTACTCATGCTGCCAAACATACCCTTGTAAAACTGACCATCCTACCAATCCTCGACTTCGGTGATGTCATTTACAAAATAGCCTCCAAAACCCTACTCAATAAATTGGATGCAGTCTATCACAGTGCCATCCGTTTTGTCACCAAAGCCCCATATACTACCCACCACTGCGACCTGTACACTCTCGTTGGCTGGCCCTCGCTTCATACTCGTCGCCAAACCCACTGGTTCCAGGTCATCTACAAGACCCTGCTAGGTAAAGTCCCCCCTTATCTCAGCTCGCTGGTCACCATAGCAGCACCTACCTGTAGCACGCGCTCCAGCAGGTATATCTCTCTAGTCACCCCCAAAACCAATTCTTCCTTTGGACGCCTCTCCTTCCAGTTCTCTGCTGCCAATGACTGGAACGAACTACAAAAATCTCTGAAACACCTATCTCCCTCACTAGCTTTAAGCACCAGCTGTCAGAGCAGCTCATAGATTACTGCACCTGTACATAACCCATCTACAATTTAGCCCAAACAACTACCTCTTTACCTACTCTATTTATTTATTAATTTATTTTGCTCCTTTGCACCCCATTATTTCTGTCTCTACTTTGCACTTTCTTCCACTGCAAACCAACCATTCCAGTGTTTTTTTATTTTTTATTTTACTTGCTGTGTTGTACTCACTTCGCCTCCATGGCCTTTTTATATTTTTATTTATTTATACATATATCTGTTTGCCTTCACCTCCCTTATCTCACCTCACTTGCTCACATTGTATATAGACTTATTTTTTTTCACTGTATTATTGACTATATGTTTGTTTTACTCCATGTGTAACTATGTGTTGTTGTATGTGTCGAACTGCTTTGCTTTATCTTGGCCAGGTCGCAATTGTAAATGAGAACGTGTTCTCAATTTGCCTACCTGGTTAAATAAAGGTTAAATAAAAAATAAATAAATAAAAATATCAGCTGATATAAGAAGGGCTATATAAATACATTTGATTTGGCTAGCAGACTGGAATATGTTCCATGATTCATCCAATGGCATTGAGGAGAATACTACCTCAGTCACCGGCTTCATCAATAAGTGCATTGACGATGTCATCCCCACAGTGACGTACATTTATTAAATTTAAATCGAACCAGGGTGTCTGTCGTGACACCTCAAGCACTGAGATGCAGTGCCTTATACCGTGCTCCACTCGGGAGCCAAACCAGAAGCCATGGATTACAGGCAACATCCGCACTGAGCTAAAGGCTAGAGCTGCCGCTTTCAAGGAGCGGACCACTAATCCAGATGCTTATAAGATATCCTGCTATGCCCCTGCAACTCTTCCCCTATAAAATCTGACATTTTAACCCCAATTATGTTTTATACATCTTCCCAAATGATGTTCTGTTTAATTTTTCACTCTTAAAATTACAATTGTTCATAGAGAACCAACGAAATTGGATGTTCAGAATCCATGTCAATGCTTAAATTACATCAGAAGAAATTTGCAGTGAAGCACGTGAAAATTGCATGTACATTCAGAAGTGTTTGCCGAGCTACTCATGTGTGAACCACTAGAAGTTGTGGTTCACACAACATGGTTTGAGATTTGCGTGGAGATGCACACACTTTCCCATCAAGTTCAAAATGGATAAATACCAACCTTTATGGGAAAACTGTCGCACGCAAGGTTAAATAGTTTTTTTGTGCACGCACTTTGATAAATGAGGCCACAGGCATTTTTTTCAAACAGCTCTTACACCAAAAGGGCATATCATCATTTTCACAATTACAGAGTGTTATTTCGACTTCAGTGTGGAAATATAAATATACTTGCCCCCTTTAAATCTGTTGCAATACTGAAAAATTCACAGCTGAAATATCAGTTGACCGCAGGTAGTTTGATGTTAGGTAGATTGTTAACAAAGGAGGAGGATAACAATGGTACCAGCATTCAACCCTGTGGCACATCCTTTTACATCTCCAGATTATGTGTGTTTATATTACTGCTGAGCAATTAACAGACATTTTGGTTATTGTTCGGTTTTTAAAACAACTTATTGACCTACATAGATTCAATTATTTGAATTCCATTACTTTCAATTTTTTTCTGGGAGCTCAATGCGCACATTGCAGTTTCACTAGAGAAAAAATCCCAGTATGCTTTGTTTACTTTGAGGAACTACCCAATAGTGATTGTCAGACAGCATAGGCAGCAGCTCTATGGAGATGAAATGACTTGAAATAACAGTTAAAAAATAAAACAAATGTAATATCCACAACAAGTGAAATATTTTAGTCAGGTGTGTGTGTGTACCATATGCGTAGGCGAGGTCCAACAGTAGCGGTGTGGTAAGGTCTGTTGAGGGTTTCTGTAGGAAGTGGTAGGACAGAGCTCTGAGCAGAGGCACTGACCGGCGTCCCTGAGATGCCAGAGACACACACACCCTGCGGATATCCTCCGCCCCAAACCCTTCAGCTAGCTCTAACGCCTGGGGTGGGAACAGAGAGAAAAGAAAAGGAGGGTTGGGTTGAGAGATTTGATGGTGGCAGTTGCATATTTGGATAGTGAAGCAAACGTTATATTTTTTTAATGGCTATATAGTCCAGCATTTCAGATTTTGAGATGTGTTTCATATGAGCCAACTGTACAGAATGTCACCTTTTGAGGTATTTTCATACATATGTTTTAGTGTTTAGAAATGAAAGCACTATGTATTTAGTCTGCCCATGTGAAGAAGTATTTAGACAAATTCACTTATACAGTAGTGTATCAAAGTAGTCAAACGTTTAGCATTTGGTCCCAAATTCCTTAAATGCAATGACTTCATCAAGCTCGTGACTCTACAAACTTGTTGGATGTATTTGCAGTTTGTTTTGGTTGTGTTTTGCCCAATAGTAACTGAATTGTAAATGATGACTGGAGTAATGTTCTGTCTGAGTGAGTAGATAAGATGTTTCTGAACACTACTAAATTAATCCTGATAATGACCTGAAGAACTGTAATATCCTATGTTTCTCTGAAACGGATTCCTGCTTACAAGCAAAAACTCAAACCGGAAGAACCAGTGACGTGCTTAATATGGAAGTGGTCCGATGAAGCTCATGCTAAGCTACAGGATTGTTTCACTAGCACAGACTGGAATATGTTCCAGGACTCATCCGATGAAGTAAACTCCATCGTCACTTCATTAATAAGTGCATTGATGACGTTGTCCCTAAAGTGACCGTACGTACATATCCCAACCAGAAGCCATGGATTACAGAAAACATCAGCACTGAGATAAAGGCTAGAGCTACCGTTTCAAGTAGCGGGACACTAACCCAGACGCTTATAAAGAAATCCCGCTACGCCTACCGATGAACCATCAAACAGGCAAAGCGTCAATACAGCACTAAGATTGAATCCTACTACAACAACTCTGAAGCTCGTCGGATGTGTCAGGGCTTGCAAACTATCCCAGATTACAAAAGGTAAATCCAGCCGCGAGCTGCTCAGTGACACGATCCTACCAGACGAGCTAAATGCCTTCTACACTCGCTTCCAGGCAAGCAACACTGAACCATGCGTGACAGCACCAGCTGTTCCAGATGACAGTGTGATCACGCTCACCGTAGCCGATATGATGAAGACCTTTAAAACAGGTTAACATTCACAAGGCCACAGGACCAGATGGAAGGGTTGAGCAGTATCCAGATTTTCATGTCGTCATAATGTCCTTTTCTCACCCTGGGATCTACGGTATTACCGGCTTAGTACACAACGGAGCGACAAGAAAAATTCAAAAAAGCCCATTGGCATCCATTACCAGAATGCTAACAAAATTAGCACAAGTAATAGAGAATTTCCAAGGAGGCTGCTAGCTAAATATGCTAACAAGCGCAAACTAAAATAAATGAATTGCAAAGACAGGCAATCCAGCTCAAAGTTATACATACAGTGCCTTCGGAATGTATTCAAACACCTTGAATTTTCCCACTTTGTTGTTACGTTACCACCTTATCCTAAAATGTATTAAATCATATTTCAATCTACATACAATAAAAAAGCAAAAACAGGTCGACATTTTGGATTTTTTTTTTTAAATAAACTGAAATATCAAATTGTATTTGTCATATGCCCACGAATACAACAGGTGCAGACCTTACCATGAAATGCTTACTTACAAGCCCTTAAATATCACATTTCCAAAACTATTCAGACCATTTACTCAGTACTTTGTTGAAGCACCTTTGGCAGCGATTACAGCCTCGAGGCGTCTTGGGTATGACACTACAAGCTTGGCACACGTGTATTTGGGGAGTTTCTCTGATTCTTCTCTGCAGATCCTCTCAAGCTCTGTCAGAGATGTTTGATTGGGTTCAAGTCTGGGTTCTGGCTGGGCCACTCAAGGACATTCAAAGACTTGTCACTCCTGCGTTGTCTTGGATGTGTGCTTAGGGTATTTGTCCTGTTGGAAGATGAACTTTTGCCCCTGTCTGAGGTCCTGAGCGCTCAGGAGCAGGTTTTCATCAAGGATTTCTCTGTACTTTGCTCCGTTCATCTTTACCTCGATCCTGACTAGTTTCCCAGTCCCTGCAGCTGAAAAACATCCCCACAGCGTGATGCTGCTACCACCGTATGGATAGTACCAGGTTTCCCCCAGATGGTACGCTTGGCATTCGGGCCAAAAAGTTCAATCTTGTTTTTCATAGTCTGAGAGTCTTTAGGTGCCTTTTGGCAAACTCCAAGTGGGATGTCATGTGCCTTTTACTGAGGAGTGACTTCCCTCTGGCCACTCTACCATAAAAGCCTGATTGGTTTAGTGCTGCAGAGATGGTTGTCCATCTGGAAGGTTCTCCCATCTCCACACAGAGGAACTCTAGAGTCAACAGTGAAGAGGCAGCTCCGGGATGCTGGCCTTCTAGGCAGAGTTGCAAAGAAAAAGACATCTCAGACTGGCCAATAAAAATAAAAGATTAAGACGGGCAAAGAACACAGACACTGGACAGAGGAACTCTGCCTAGAAGGCCAGAATCGCCTCTTCACTGTTGACGTTGAGACTGGTGTTTTGCGGGTACTATTTGATGAAGCTGCCAGTTGAAGTCGCTGTTTCTCAAACTAGACACTAATGTACATGTCCTCTTGCTCAGTTGTGCACCGAGGCCTCCCACTCCTCTTTCTATTCTGGTTAGAGACAGTTTGCGCTGTTCTGTGAAGGGAGTAGTACACCACGTACGAGATCTTCAGTTTCTTGGCAATTTATTGCATGGAATAGCCTTCATTTCTCAGAACAATAATAGACTGATGAGTTTCAGAAGAAAGTTATTTGTTTCTGGACATTTTGAGCCTGTAATCGAACCCACAAATGCTGATGCTCCAGATACTCAACTAGTCTAAAGATGGCCAGTTCATTGCTTCTTTAAAATCAGAACAACAGTTTTCAGCTGTGCTAACATAATTGCAAAAGGATTTACTAATGGTCAATGAGCCTTTTAAAATGATCAACTTAGCGAACATAACGTGCCATTGGAACACAGGAGTGACAGTTGCTGATAATGGACCTCTGTACGCTGATAATGGACCTCTGTACGCATGTAGATATTCCATAAAGAAATCTGTGTCTTCCAGCTACAATAGTCATTTACAACATTAACAATGTCTACACTAATTCTGATAAATGTAATGTTATTTTAAATGGACAAAAAAAAAAAAGTGCTTTTCTTTCAAAAATAAGGAAATAAGTGTCCCCAAACTTTTGAACGGTAGAGTATATTTTCTATCCATCTTAGAATACGGGCTGAATACTTTCTGAAGGCACTGTATATAGGTAGAAGCTACCGAAATGTCATTTTTGGTGAATTTGGACATTTACAAGCGGATGTGAACGATAACTTTGTTGATTTGCACAATGTCTTTGACACATGCTTTTCTGAAGGAAGAACAGTTAGCACTCTAACGTTAGCATTTTTTTGGGGGGTATGATCTTTGTGCCTCTAACTTCCTCACTCACCATTTTTCACAATTCATTCATGATTATCCATAATCATCGTAGCATCCACATGAATGTAGAAGTGTTCAGAAACATCCATTCTTACTTACAATAAAAAAGTGACTCCAAAATGGCACAAGATATTATTCACCATTGAGTTCCTATTAGGCAAAACATAATCCAAAACACAACCAAAAACAAACCGCAAATGCATCCAACAAGTTTGTTGAGTCACAAGCTTGATATATTCTAGGGATGGGCATGAGTAATCGAGTACTCAAACGGACGTCAAGTCTTGATCTTTTTCCAGAGACTTAAAAAAATCTAATACTGTAAAACTATTCGATAGAATGTGCATTGTGGCTGCCCGAACAGGCAAGTAACATTTTGGCCTGAATCTTTTCTAAATGTTTTCTTGACTAAGTCAATTTGCTTTGACTCTAATGTTCTATTTGTACATGTGCATTTGCAGAGCATAACAAAAAAGAAACCAAGCATCACACAATTCTCTCCCAAAATTCCCTTTCCCCACCGTCTCATTCACTTTATTGTGTTCCGACCGCTCCCTACACACACGGGTGCTGAGTATGCACACAAGCTCCAGTTAGGCCTACAGAAAAAAATCTCGATAACATTTTTAAACCGTAGCTAACTGATGGG